>NC_067399.1:198710443-199010443 GCF_016432865.1 Antechinus flavipes
TCTGGGGAAGACAACAGACCTGGAAAACAGATCCAGGAGAGACAATCTGAGAATCATTGGACTTCCAGAAAAGTATGATGAAAAAAAGAGCCTGGACACTATTTTCCAGGAAATTATCAAAGAGAACTGCCCAGAAGTCATAGGAACAGAGGAAAAAATAAATATTGAAAGGATTCATCGATCACCCACTGAAAGGGATCCTAAAATCAAAACACCAAGGAATATAGTGGCCAAATGCCAGAAACCTCAGACGAAGGAAAAAATATTGCAAGCGGCTAGAAAAACCCAATTCAAGTATCAAGGAGCCACAATAAGGATCACCCAGGATCTGGCAGCATCCACATTAAAAGATCGAAGGGCCTGGAATATGATATTCCGAAAGGCTAAGGAACTTGGTATGCAACCAAAAATAACTTACCCAGCGAGAATGAGCATCTTTTTCCAGGGAAGAAGATGGACATTCAACGAAGTAAGCGAATTTCATCTATTTCTGATGAAAAAACCAGAACTTAACAAAAAGTTTGATCTACAAATATAGAACTCAAGAGAAATCTAAAAAGGTAAAGATTAATCTTGGGAACTATATTTCGACTATATAGATGTATAGAGAATACATGTATACCTTGTTCTAGAAATTGATGTGGAAAGGACATTGTACCAGAAAAAGGGTAAAGTGGGGGTACTACATTTCATGAAGAGGCATAGGAAACCTATTATATCTGAGAGAAAGAATGGAGGGGGATGAATATAGTGGGTATCTTACTGCCTTCAGAATTGGCTTTAAGTGAAAAATCTTAAGACATATTCAATCTATGGTGAAACTTCTCCCACCTCATTGAGAAGTGAGAAGGGAGAAGGGAAAAGTGAAAAGGGAAGGAATAAGCTAAGCAGAAGGGAATACAGAAACTGGGAGGGAAAGGGGTAAGATAGGGGGAGGAACTCTAAGGCGAGGGGAGGGATACTAAAAAAGGAGGGCTGTGAGAAGCAAGTGGTGCTCACAAGCTTAATACTGGGAAGGGGGGAAAGGGGAAAGAAGGGAGAAAAGCATAAACCGGGGTTAACAAGATGGCAAGTAATACAGAATTGGTCATTCTAACCATAAATGTGAACGGGGTAAACTTCCCCATAAAGAGGAAGCGGTTAGCAGAATGGATTAAAAGCCAGAATCCTACAATATGTTGTTTACAGGAAACACACCCGAAGCGGGGAGATACATGCAGGTTAAAGGTAAAAGGTTGGAGCAAAATCTACTATGCTTCAGGTGAAGTCAAAAAAGCAGGGGTAGCCATCCTGATCTCAGATCAAGCTAAAGCAAAAATTGATCTAATTAAAAGAGATAAGGAAGGGCACTATATCTTGATAAAGGGTAGCATGGATAATGAGGCACTATCTATATTAAACATATATGCACCAAGTGGTGTAGCACCTAAATTCTTAAAAGAGAAATTAAGAGAGCTGCAAGAAGAAATAGACAGTAAAACTATAATAGTGGGAGAACTTAACCTTGAACTCTCAGAATTAGATAAATCAAACCACAAAATAAATAAGAAAGAAGTCAAAGAGGTAAATAGAATACTAGAAAAGTTAGATATGATAGATCTCTGGAGAAAATGTAATGGAGACAGAAAGGAATACACTTTCTTTTCAGCAGTTCATGGAACCTATACAAAAATTGACCATATATTAGGACATAAAAACCTCAAACTCAAATGCAGTAAGGCAGAAATAGTAAATGCATCCTTTTCAGACCACGATGCAATGAAAATTACATTCAACAAAAAACCAGGGGGAAGTAGACCAAAAAATAATTGGAAACTAAATAATCTCATACTAAAGAATGATTGGGTGAAACAGCAAATCATAGACATAATTAATAACTTCACCCAAGAAAACGATAATAATGAGACATCATACCAAAATGTATGGGATGCAGCCAAAGCGGTAATAAGGGGAAATTTCATATCTCTAGAGGCCTATTTGTATAAAATAGAGAAAGAGAAGGTCAATGAATTGGGCTTGCAACTAAAAATGCTAGAAAAGGAACAAATTAAAAACCCCCAGTCAAACACTAAACTTGAAATTCTAAAAATAAAAGGAGAGATCAATAAAATTGAAAGTAAAAAAACTATTGAATTAATTAATAAAACTAAGAGTTGGTTCTATGAAAAAACCAACAAAATAGACAAACCCTTAGTAAATCTGATTTAAAAAAGGAAAGAGGAAAATCAAACTGTTAGTCTTAAAAATGAAAAGGGAGAACTCGCCACTAACGAAGAGGAAATTAGAGCAATAATTAGGAGTTACTTTGCCCAACTTTATGCCAATAAATTCGACAACTTAAATGAAATAGAAAAATACCTCCAAAAATATAGCCTGCCCAAACTAACAGAGGAAGAAGTAAATATCCTAAACAGTCCCATCTCAGAAAAAGAAATAGAACAAACTATCAATCAACTCCCTAAGAAAAAATCCCCAGGACCAGATGGATTTACATGTGAATTCTACCAAACATTTAAAGAACAATTAACCCCAATGCTAAATAAACTATTTGAAAAAATAGGGATTGAAGGAATCCTACGAAACTCCTTTTATGACACAGACATGATACTGATACCTAAACCAGGTAGGCTGAAAACAGAGAAAGAAAATTATAGACCAATCTCCCTAATGAATATTGATGCTAAAATCTTGAATAAAATATTAGCAAAAAGATTACAGAAAATCATCCCCAGGATAATACACTATGACCAAGTAGGATTTATACCAGGAATGCAGGGCTGGTTCAATATTAGGAAAACTATTAGCATAATTGACTATATCAATAACCAAACAAACAAAAACCATATGATCATCTCAATAGATGCAGAAAAAGCATTTGATAAAATCCAACATCCATTCCTAATAAAAACACTTGAGAGCATAGGAATAAATGGACTTTTCCTTAAAATAGTCAGGAGCATATATTTAAAACCATCAGTAAGCATCATATGCAATGGGGAAAAACTGGAACCTTTCCCAGTAAGATCTGGAGTGAAGCAAGGTTGCCCACTATCACCATTATTATTTAATATCGTATTAGAAACACTAGCCTCGGCAATAAGAGTCGAGAAAGATATTAAAGGAATTAGAGTAGGCAATGAGGAAACCAAACTATCACTCTTTGCAGATGATATGATGGTATACCTAGAGAACCCAGAGATTCTACTAAAAAGCTATTAGAAATAATTCATAATTTTAGCAAAGTAGCTGGCTACAAAATAAATCCCCATAAATCCTCAGCATTTTTATACATCACCAACAAAACCCAACAGCAAGAGATACAAAGAGAAATTCCATTCAGAAGAACTGTTGATACCATAAAATATTTGGGAATCTATCTACCAAAGGAAAGTCAGGAACTATATGAGCAAAATTATAAAAAAGTCTCCACACAAATAAAGTCAGACTTAAATAATTGGAAAAATATTAAGTGCTCTTGGATCGGCCGAGCGAACATAATAAAGATGACAATACTCCCTAAACTAATCTATTTATTTAGTGCTATACCAATCAGACTTCCAAGAAAATATTTTAATGATCTAGAAAAAATAACAACAAAATTCATATGGAACAATAAAAAGTCGAGAATCTCAAGGGAATTAATGAAAAAATAAATCAAATGAAGGTGGCCTAGCTATACCTGATCTAAAATTATATTATAAAGCAGCAGTCACCAAAACCATTTGGTATTGGCTAAGAAATAGATTAGTGGATCAGTGGAAAAGGTTAGGTTTACAAGACAGAATAGTCAAAGATAGCAATCTAGTGTTTGACAAACCCAAAGCCCCTAACTTCTGGAAAAAGAATTCATTATTTGATAAAAACTGCTGGAATAATTGGAAATTAGTATGGCAGAAATTAGGCATGGACCTACACTTAACACCATATACCAAGATAAGATCAAAATGGGTCCATGACCTAGGCATAAAGAACGAGATTATAAATAAATTAGAGGAACATAGAATAGTTTATCTCTCAGACTTGTGGAGGAGAAAGAAATTTGTGACCAAAGATGAACTAGAGACCATTACTGATCACAAAATAGAAAATTTTGATTACATCAAATTAAAAAGCCTTTGTACAAACAAAACTAATGCAAACAAGATTAGAAGGGAAGCAACAAACTGGGAAAACATCTTCACAGTTAAAGGTTCTGATAAAGGCCTCATTTCCAAAATATAGAGAGAACTGACTCAAATTTATAAGAAATCAAGCCATTCTCCAATTGATAAATGGTCAAAGGATATGAACAGACAATTTTCAGAGGATGAAATTGAAACTATTACCACTCATATGAAAGAGTGTTCCAAATCATTATTGATCAGAGAAATGCAAATTAAGACAACTCTGAGATACCACTACACACCTGTCAGATTGGCTAAGATGACAGGAAAAAATAATGATGAATGTTGGAGGGGATGCGGGAAAACTGGGACACTAATGCATTGTTGGTGGAGTTGTGAACGAATCCAACCATTCTGGAGAGCAATCTGGAATTATGCCCCAAAAATTATCAAATTGTGCATACCCTTTGATCCAGCAGTGTTTCTATTGGGCTTATATCCCAAAGAAATACTAAAGAAGGGAAAGGGACCTGTATGTGCCAAAATGTTTGTAGCAGCCCTATTTGTAGTGGCTAGAAACTGGAAAATGAATGGATGCCCATCAATTGGAGAATGGCTGCGTAAATTGTGGTATATGAATGTTATGGAATATTATTGTTCTGTAAGAAATGACCATCAGGATGAATACAGAGAGGACTGGCGAGACTTACATGAACTGATGCTAAGTGAAATGAGCAGAACCAGGAGATCATTATACACTTTGACAACGATATTGTATGAGGACATATTTTGATGTAAGAGACCTAACTGAGTTTCAATTGATAAATGATGGACAAAAGCAGCTACACCCAAAGAAAGAACACTGGGAAACGAATGTGAACTATCTGCATTTTTGTTTTTCTTCCCAGGTTATTTATACCTTCTAAATCCAATTCTCCCTGTGCAACAAGAGAACTGTTCGGTTCTGCAAACATATATTTTATCTAGGATATACTGCAACATATCCAACATATAAAGGACTGCTTGCCATCTAGGGGAGGGGGTGGAGGGAGGGAGGGGAAAAAATTGGAACAGAAACGAGTGCAAAGGATAATGTTGTAAAAAAAAAAAAAATTACCCTGGCATGGATTCTGTCAATATAAAGTAATTATTAAATAAAAATTTAAAAAGAAAACATATTTAGCATGTATTGGTCAACCTGCCATCTGGGGGAGGGAGTTGGGGAAAGGAGGGGAAAAATTGGAACAAAAGGTTTGGCAACTGTCAATGCTGAAAAATTACCCATGCATATAACTTGTAAATAAAAAACTATAATAAAAAAATTGAAGTCAAAAGAAATTAATTTTATATGTAGCTATTCTCCTTATGACCTTAAACAAATCACTTAAAATAAAGGCATTGGATTTTAAGTGATGATCCCTACCTACAATGTCTTCTAGTTCTAAAATCTATAATTTTACGATTTGACTAAATATGGATTAACATAATCATGTAGACATAGCTTGAAATTCAAAGATAGAAAGTGACTTGAAGAAAAAAATGATGTAAGTGATTCTTATTCAAGAATTAAGCCATTAACAGAATTGTGTTTTTCATCCAGACACATTTCATGTTTCTTAAAAATGAAAGAATAAAATTAAGAGAAAACCCAAATATCCCACACACACACATACTTAATTTTTTCACATATAAAGTAATCACAGAGAAATCAATGTGGTAGCCCTTAGTCATATATTGATTTTTTTGGGGGGGAGGGGTGAAGTAAAGGGGGATGCAGTAGAAAGTTATTTGTGCATTCACATGAATATTTACACTAGTAGGACTCTCAATGAATCTTTACTTAAGATTCTTCTCCTTGGTATCCCTTTGATTCTCTTTTCATCAGTTTAACAGACTGACAACAGAGCCAATTTCAGGAGAAATCTTACATCATGTTAGAGTTAGATCTTCTGCTTATAAGTACCTGCTAAAGCTATTTTAGGGTAATAATCTGAATGAGACATTGAAGCTATTTTATGTTGCTGGTAGAAATAATACATGAACTATTGTGCAACAACAACAGGCTAAACACTAACCCAATATTTTTCATATTAAAAGATCCTTGCATCAATTTCATTTCGTATTGATTTGGCTTTATAGATACATCTCTCAGAGTAATACTAATCATGCTTTCTCCAATGTTCAGTCATTGCCTATTCATTTTTGAATAAGATTTCAAGATGGTGTATTAAGTTAAGGAAAGTTAGGGAAAATCATATAATTTATGACCAAATTAATATGAATATCAAGCAGCATTGATCAAAATTACTCAAAAAGCATTAAACACCAATTAGCACCAAGCAAGGCCAATGCTAAGCTCTGAAAATACAAATACAAAAGTAAAGAATGACATAATTTAATGAAGCTTTAATTCTAAGTAGGAAGATAACATGAACATAAAGTAACATGCACAAAATATGTGCAAAGAGAGCATAAAAAATTGGGAGTAAGAGAGTAGTCAGGAAAGCCTTCCTGCAGAAAGTGGTATTTGAGAAAAATCTGGAAGAAAACTAACAATTATAGAAATCATAAAGGCATGCATTCCAGATCAGGGGATAAGAAGTGTCACCAAGATGGAAAAATAAAATGTTGTATGATTAAAACATTAAGAAAGCCACTATGACTGGACCATAGATTACATAGAGGGGGTAATATGTAAGAATCCAGAAAAGCAGGAAGATGTCAGAGACAAAAGAGACTTTAGGAATAAAAGCTGATCTTAAGTGGGAAGGCACTAGGCGGCCAGAGAGAAGAGGAAATAGAATATGGGACTTTTGTCTCCTGGCTTAATACTCTTTTCATTATACAATCTCAGTAATTTCTTTTCCTTACCATTATCAAAGATAAAGTGATCAAACGGGTATTTTTTGCCATTTGTTACATTCCTGTGTTGAATTTCAGAGAATTAGGGTCAGAAACCTTCCTACTAAAGGTCCTAATCCTTAGAATTTTTGTTAAGTATGATCAGTTTGGTCAGATCTTGAAAAGCTGATCTTATTTACAAGCTATCTTTGATCATTTTCATGAGTAAGACCATTGTGAAGGCAGTTCTGGGGAACAGGAGCTTCTTTTCACTTCCTGCAAACATTGCTGATTCTCAAAACTAACATAGTTATTTACTAGAAGCACTCACTGCCTTAAAGAAATAATCACTAGAGTCTAATTTTCAGTAGTATTCATACTTAAATTACTGATTTATGATAAATTCCTGACTTCACTAGAATTTTCTTGTATGATATACATTGCATCTTTTCCACATCTTCCATTGTCTTTAACTAAACTTTGCACAGATTAAATGACTAATGCCCTAGAGATTATCATCTTGCTTATTTTAATAATTTACAAATACTAGTATAATTCTCTAGATGTCCACTTATTGTTTCGTGTGACATATAAAAAGTTCAAAAGATATAATTTCTGGGCAATTAATCATTTAACTAATTATTCTAGTGATAATTAATAAAAAGAGTCAGTGACACTCTCTAAGGCCAAAGACCCTTCATGGAACCCATTTATATGTCCTTGAAAGAGTGGGTGTTCCTGAGGATGGCAATCAACTTTAAATATTTTAACAAGTAATGAGAGAATGAATATTATGATGAAAGGTGAATCTATTTTAGTTAAAATAATTCAATTTAATGAGCATTTGCTGCATGTATAATATGTGCAAAGCACTATGCTGGATATTGGAGATGCAAAAATAAAATTAAAGCAATATGTGTCTTCATGGAGATTATAGTTGGCTGAAGTTATACAACATTTACACAGATTAAGTAAATGTAGAGAGACAAGAAGGGGGGGAGCACTAAAATCTAGAGGGAATCATGAAAATTTTACATAAGAAGTGCCCCTTGGGGGGGGGGGGAACCAAGAATTTTAATAGGCAAAAGTGAAAGAGAGTAGGAGGACATCACAGACATGAGAGATAATCTGTACAAAGACCAGTAGGTAGAATAACCAATTTGGGGTCTGTGTGGTAGAATGCAGAACACATGAAAGAGATTAATGTGAAATAAATCTGGAAAAGTAGGTTGGAGTAAAAGTGTCAATAGTTTCAAAGGTCAAATGTGATAAACTAATATTTAAATTTAGAACAGCAGTTCTCAACTTTTTGGTTTCAGCACTCCTTTACATTCTTTGAAATTATTGAAGACATTTCCCAAAAGACCTTTTAAAAAAAAAAAAGTGTTATAGCCATCAATGTTTGCCATATTAAAAATTAAAATGTTTTAGTCTTATTATGTAGAGAGAATGGCAAGGAATGGGTATTTATAAAGCACTGCCCATGTGTCAGATATTATACTAAGAGCTTTACAAATATCTCATGTGATCCTCACAAATATTCTGGAAGATAGGTACAATATTATATTATCCTCATTTTACATTTGAGGAAATTCAGTCAAAACGAACTTAAGTGATTTGTCCAATGTCACACAAGAAGTAAATTTCTAAGGTTATATTTGAATTTCCTAACTTTCAGGTCTATCACTCTATAAATTGTATCACCTTTTGTTGTTGTTCAGTTGAATACGACTCTTCTTAATCACATGACCTATGCTGTGCCTTGAGGTTTTCTTAGCAAAAGTACTGAAAAGAGTGCCATTTCCTTTTGTAAAATAAGAGGGGTTAAGTAACTTTCACAGGATCACACAACTAATTGTTCTAGATGAATTAGGAGAATCTCTGGGGTTTTTTAAGCTTTTTGAGTAGAACAATAACATTGTAATGATAAAAATCAATATTTTAGATGATCTAACACCTTCTACTTATTCCCCAAATAAACTCTTTCACCATCATTATGAACACAAAACTGGGCAGCACAGAAGAAAAGAATCTCCTTGTTCCCATTTCAGTGCCATCTACCTGGTCATCTTTTCCAGCATGAATGTTCTCAGTCTTTAGGCTGCAGACATACAATTTCTTGCTGGTTGCCTTTGCATCATGTTAGGACCTGCCAAAGATTATACTCTTCTATCAAAGGCTTCTGAGAATTCAGGATCACTGTCATGACACTACTTATGAGATTTGGGGAGTTTTGTTTATTTTATGCTAACATATAATATGATAATATAATGGACTTTCTTTTCTGGTAAACTCTCATTTTAATAGCATTTGCCACCACTTATGTAAATGAAAATGAATGTCAGTAAGCCAGTATACATTCTCTACTTACCTCCCAAAACAATTAGTCAGTCAGTCAACAAACAGTTATTACGCACACTATTTGCTTCAATCTACTCATCTGTAAAATGGGAATAATGATAGTATCTACTTCCCAGAGTAATCATGAGGGTCAAATAAGATAATAATTGTAAATAATTGCAATTGTTTAAAAAAAAAAAGAGTGAAAGAGAGAACCTAATAATTGTGGTTGTAAAGCACTTAGCATAGTATCTAGCCAACAGTAAATGCTATATAAATGTTAGTTATTATTTTTCTGTATGAGGGTCGTACTAAGTACAATAGATACAAAGAAATGCACATACCCAGTCTTTGCCTTCAAGGAGATCACATTAATGGTGGAGAGTGCATGCAATTAGTGGTAAGAGAAGGGAATGAGTACGTACCCTAACTAGCACTATATTATCCTCACAATAATCTTTTGAAGTGGATGCTATTATTATCTGCATCTGTCAATTGTAGAATCTAAGGCAGAAAAAAAAATTGGCAGAAAAAAAAATTATGTGATTTGCTCAAGATTACAAAGATAGTAAATATCTGAAAACAGATTTGAATACAGGTCTTCCTAACCCCAAATTCGCTCTTTCTACTGACCCACCTAGCTCTCTCAAATAGCTCTGTAAATACAAAAAAGATACAGTGTAAAGAGAAAGTAATTGAAGAAGGAAAGCACTAAAGGATGAGGGCGGGGCATGGGAGCAAGGTCCGTAAAGTCTTCCGGTATCAATCAATCCAATCCACAATCCAGTTTACTATCACTACAAAAAGAGATAAAAAGCAGTTTCTGTCCTCAGGGAGCTTACAATCAAATGGGGAAGATTAAATGCAAACAAATGTAAAGTAAACTACATACAATTTAAATAGAAAATAATTAACAGAGGGAAAGAATTGAAATTAAGAGGGATTGAAGAAATTTTTCTATAGAAGGTTTTTGTTGATTCAAGAAAGTCAGGGAAGCTATTAGATAGAGGAGAGTGATTTTTCAGGTATGAGGATAGAGCCAGATAAATGCTGGAACTGAGATAAGGAGTGTGTTGTTTGTAGAACAGCCAATGGACCAATGTCACTTGATAGAAGATTATATGTTGGGAATAAAATATAAGACGGGAAAGATGAGAAGATGGGACTAGGTATTGAGAAATATGGTATAAAAAGACTGAAAAGGTAAGAAAAAGCAGGACTAGGTTATGAAGGGCTTTGGATGACAGGATATTTTGTATGGAGACAATAAGAAGCTACTACTGAAGCTTATTGACTTGGAAGGGATGTGACATGATTGGACTTGCCCTTTAGGAAAATTATTTTTGTGTCTAGATGAAGAATTGTTTAGAGGGGAGAGAGGCTTGATGCAGACAGGCTCTTCTTCAGGTTCTAGAGATATGTAATTAAGATGAGGTGATGAGGATCTACACTAGAGTAGTGACTATGTCAGAGAGATTAAGGGCAAAAATGAAATTAACAGATCATACAATAGATTAGATATGGAAGAGAGAGGGAATGAGGAGTCAGGGATGACTCTTAGATTGTGATCCTGAAGATTAGGGAGGATGGTGTTTTGCCTTCTACAGAAATAAAAAAGGTAGAAATGGGGAAGCTTTAAGGAGAAAATTATGAGTTCTGTTTTGGACCTATTGAGTTTAGATGTCTATTGAACAACCAGTGATACATGAGATTGGAGGTCAGTGGTGAAACTGAGAGTAAGAAAGATAGATTTGAGAGTCATTAGCTTAGATAGCTATTAAATCCATAGGAGTTAGTGAGATAACCAAGTTGGCTTAGACAGAACCCTGCAGGACACTTATGGTTAGAGAATGTGATGTGGAGGAATAAGAGAGATAAAGGGAAATTTGGGGAAAGAAATGAAGGTGATGAAAGAAAAATATGAAAAGAAAGAAAACAACTTGGTAAAAGAAGCAGTAAAACTGGGCTTATACCCCAAAGAGATACTAAAGAAGGGAAAGGGACCTGTATGTGCCAAAATGTTTGTGGCAGCCCTGTTTGTAGTGGCTAGAAGCTGGAAAATGAAAGGATGCCCATCAATTGGAGAATGGTTGAGTAAATTGTGGTATATGAATGTTATGGAATATTATTGTTCTGTAAGGAATGACCAGCAGGATGAATACAGAGAGGACTGGCGAGACTTACATGAACTGATGCTGAGTGAAATGAGCAGAACTAGGAGATCATTATATACCTCAACAATGATACTGTTTGAGGATGTATTCTGATTGAAGTGGACCTCTTCGATAAAGAGAACCTTAATTGATCAAAGATGGACAGAAGCAGCTACACCCAGAGAAAGAACACTGGGAAATGAATATAAACTGCTTGCATTTTTGTTTTTCTTCCCGGGTTATTTTTACCTTCTGAATTCAGTTCTCCCTGTGCAACAAGAAAACTGTTCGGTTCTGCACACATATATTATATCTAGGATATACTGCAACCCATTCAACATGTAAAGGACTCTTGCCATCTGGGGGAAGGGGTGGAGGGAGGGAGGGGAAAATCGGAACAGAAGTGAATGCAAGGGATAATGCTGTAAAAAATTACCCTGGCATGCATTCTATCAATAAAAAGTTATTAAAAAAAAAGGAGATGATAAATAAAGGGCTTAGTAGAGTAGGACTGAATTAATTAGGGAATATTCCTTGAATTGAGTTTTGATTTAGTTCTTTAAAATGGAAGAAGAAAACAGCATGTTACAATGGAAAGTGCACAGGATTTTTATCCAGAATATTTGATTTGGCATCATGATCCTGTTATTTACTGTTATACTTGTGTTATCTTGTATAAGTTATTATTTCCAGATCTCAATTTTCTCATCTGTGATGAAATACAGTGAAGGCCACTTAAAATGGAGTTGTGTAGCATGGGAATCAAGAAAATCTCTTCGAATCTATATCATGAACATTGACTTCTTATTGTGCTGCCACATGCATTCTCTTCCATCTTATGAAATAAAAGGATTGGATCAGAAAAAAAAAAAGCAGCAAAAAAATATTCAAGAAAATAACACAAAATAGAATTAGTCAAATGGTAAAAGATATGCAAAAACTAAACAAAAAGAGAGAGAGAGAGAGAGAGAGAGAAATACTCCTCAAAAAGTAGAATTGGCCAAATTGTGGGGAGGGGGGGAAGGGGAAGAGACACAAAAATTCACTAAGGAACATATTAAAAAGTAGAATTGGTCAAATGGAAAAGGTGGTACAAAAGCTTACTGAAAAAAATACTTCCTTAAAAATTAGAATTGGGCAAGTAAAAGCTCATGATTCCATAAGGCACCAAGAAGAATAAAAACAAAGTAAAAAAAAAAAATGTGAAATATCTCATTAGAAAAAGAAGTGACCTGAAAAATAAATTCAGGAGAGATAATTTAGGAATTTTTGGACAATCTGAAAACCATGATCAAAAAGAGGCCAGACATCATATTTCCAAGAAATTATCAAGGAAGTGAAGAGTAAAATAGAAATTGAAAAACTCCACCACTTCTCTCCTGAAAGAGATCCCAAAATGGAAATTTTCTGGAATATTTTAACCAAATTCCAAAGTTCCCAAGTCAAAGAGAAAATATTACAAGCAGCTTGAGAGAAAGAATTCAAATATCATAGACCTATAATCAGGTTCACACAAGATTTAGCAGCCTCCAGATTAAAGGATTGGAGGCCTTGGAATATAATATTCTGGAAAGCCAAAGAGCTAAAATTACAACCAAGAGCAATTTAACCACCAAAACAATTATAATTTTGCAATTTGCATGGTAGGGGTTGTATTTAATGAAATGGAGAACTTTCAAACATTTATGATGAAAAGACAGGAGCTGAATACAATATTTTACTTTCAAATATAAGACTTGAGAGAAGCATGGAAAGGAAAACCTGAAAGAGTAATCACAATATACTCAAAAAGGTCAAACTTTTGCTATTCCTATATGGAAAGACATACTTATAATTCCTGAGAACTTTATTAGTGCAATTAGGAGTCTATATAGACAGAGAACATGGGTGTGAATTGACTATGACAAGATGAATTATTTTTTATTTATTTAAGGAGTGAAAAAAGGGTTAAACTGGGAGAAAGGCTAAGGGAGAGGGAAAATGGGGAAAATTATCTCACATAAAAGAGGCACACAAAGAAGGTCTTTTATAGTAGAAGAGAAAATAGGTGGAGTGGTGTGATGGGTAATGTTGAATTTTAGTCTCATTTGAATTGGTTCATAGAGGGAATAGCATAAACACTCAGTGGGGTATAGATACTTACCCTAAAGGTAAGTAGGAGAACATAGACATAAGAGAAGAGGGGCAACTCATCAGAAGAGAAGGCAGTGTAAGAAAGGCAGTATTCAGAAGCAAAACAGGCTTTTGAGAAGGGACAGGGTGAAAAGAGAAGGAAAGAAGGATAAACATGGGAAAATAGAATGGAGGGAAATATATATTTAGTGATCATAACTCTGAATATGAATGGGATGAACTCATCCATAAAAAGAAATTGATAACAAAATGGATTAAAAACTGTATTTCAACAATGTATTTTTTACAAGAAACACATTTGAACAGGGGCATACACAGAATAAAAATAGAGGACTGAAGCAGAATCTATCATACTTCAGCTGTATTTAAAAAAAAAAATCAGGAATAGTGATCATGATCTTGGATAAAGCAAAAGAAAAAAATAGACCCAATTAAAAGAGAAAATCTGAGAAACATCATTTTGCTAAAAGGTCTCATAAACAAAGTAATATCAAGACTAAACCTATACTCCTAATGGCATAACATTCAGTTTCTTAAAGAAAAAACAAATTGAGTTATAGGAGCAAATAGACAGTAAAACTGTATTAATGGGGGCCTCAACATTCTCATCTCAAAAGTATATAAGTGTAACCATAAAAATAAACAAGAAAAAAATCTAAACATTTTAGAAAAGTTAGATATGATGAGTTTTGGAGAAAATTAAATAGGAATAGAAAGGAGTATATTTTTTTCTCAGCTGTACATTGCACCCTCATAAAAAATTGACTATGCATAAGGGTATAAAATCCTCAAAATCAAATGCGGAAGCATGAAAATGTGGAAATATGGTTACAAAAAATTGCACATGTTTAAGTTATATTGGATTACTTTCTGTCTAGGGGAGGGAGAAAATTTTGGAACACAAGGTTTTTCAAGAGCAAATGTTAAAAACTATTTTTGCACGTATTTTGAAAAATAAAAAAGCCATTATTACAAAAAAAGAAATTGGTATAGAAATGAATACATATATAGATATAGAAAAAAGCAAATGGAGAAAAGCTGAAATATTAAATGCATACTTCTTAAATCTTAATACATTCAATAATACATTGAATACATTCAATAAAGGGTCATGAAAAGATAGATTAAAAATTAGTTGAAATTAAATAATCTAATAAATGATAGAGAATGATACCATACCAAAATTTATGAGATGAATCCAAAGCACATAGGGAAGATTTATATTTCTAAACACTTACCTCAATAAAATAGAGAAAGTTCAGATTAATGAATTGGGCATGCAAATGAAAAACTAAGAAAAGAACAAATTTTAAATCTCCAATTAAATACCAAATTAGAAATCCTGAAAATTAAGAACAATATTAATAAAAATCAAAGTAAGAAAACTACTGAAGTAATTAATAAAACTAAGAGGTGGATTTTGGGAAGAAATAAATTAGATAAACCATTTGTTAATTTGATTTTTTTTAAAAGAAGAAAAAAAATTACCAGTATCAAAAAACGAAAAGGGTGAATTCACCAGCAATGAAGAGGAAATTAAAACAATTATGAAGAGTTATTTTGCCTAATTGTATACCAACAAATGTAATAATATAAGTGAAACATGAATATTTACAAAAACATGAATTGCCCAGATTAACAGAAGAGGAAATAAAATACTTAGATAATGCTATCTTAGAAAAGGAAATTAATTAAACTATCAATGAGTTTCCTAAGAAAAATCCTCAGCACCTGATGGATTCAGAAGTGAATTCTACCATTTAAAGGATAATTAATTCCAATACCATATAAATTATTTGGGGAAATGGACAAAGAAGTAGTCTTATCAATTACTTTTTTTTTACAACTTATATAACACTGATATGGTGAAAAGGGAGAAAGAAAACAACAGATCAATTTCTCTAATGAATATTGATGCAAAAAGTTTTATTAAAATACTAGCAAGATTATAGCAATATATCCCAAAGTTCAAACAGTATAACTAGGTGAGATTTATATGAAGAATGCTTTTCTTAGGAAATCTATCAGTGTAATTTATCATAACAAAACAACAACAAAAAAAATCTTAATAGATGCAAAAAAAGCTATTGACAAAATATAATGCTCATTTCTATTAAAAACACAAAAAGCATTGTAATAAATGGATCTTTCTTTGTAATAAGTAGTATCTATCTAAAACCATTAGCAAGCATTATCTGTAACGAAGATAAGCTAAAAGTTTTCAGAAACTCTCAGGATGAAGCAAGGGTGCCCATAATCACCACTATTTTTCAATATTATACTAGAATTGTTGGCTTTAGCAATACAAAATAAGTTGAAAGAAGCAAAAGAGGCAACAAGGAAACAAAACTATCACTCTTTGGAGATAATATAATAGTATATTTAGAGAATAAACTAAAAAAACTTGTTGAGATAATTAATAGCTTTAATAAAGTCACAGGGTATAAAATAAATCCATATAAATCATCAGCATTTCTTTACAGGATCAACAAAACTCAGCAGCAAGACATAGACAAATTCCATTTAAAATAATTGCAGACAATATAAAATACTTGGGAGTCTATGTGCTAAGACCAATCCAGGAACTATGTGAATATAATTATAAAATACTTCTCATACAAATAAAGTCAGATCAAAACAGGGGAAATATAAATTGTCCATAGAGAAGTCAAATCAAAATAATAAAAATGATAATTATACCTAAAATATTTTACTTATTCTGTAACAAACCAAATTTCAAAAATTATTTTTATAACTAGAAAAAATAATAAAATTTATCTGTAAGAACAAAAGATCATGAATATCAAGGAATCTATATTAAAAAATATGAAGGAAGATGGCCTATCTGTAGAGATTCATCACTAGTATTAGCTAACCTAGTTAATCAATTACTTTTACAATACAAAGATAGTGCTGAAACCTAAACCAGGAATAATGAAAAGGAAGAAAGAAAACAACAAATCAATTCCCTTAATGAATATTGATCTAAAACTAATCTAGTACTGGCTAAGAAAAAGTGGTGGATCCATGGAATACATTAAGCAAACATCCATGTAGAAATGACAAGGGTAATCTAGTATTTGATAAAACAAAGATCAAGTTTTTGGTACAAGAACTCATTATTTGATAAAAATTATTGGAAAAACTTGAAAGCAGTTTGCCAGCAACTAAGCGTAGACCAACATCTGACAGACATATATACCAACATAAGGTCAAAATAAGTACCTGGTTTAGACATAAAAGATGATATAAACAAGTTAGGGATCAGGGAGAATCTTACCTATCAGATCTATGGATAAGGGAAGAATTTATGACCAAAAAAGAAATAGAAAGAAATATGGGGTGTAAAATTAATAATTTTTATTACATTAAATTAAAAAGGTAGTGTACCAACAAAACAAATGCTGCCAAGATTGGAAGGAAATCAGGAAGCTGAGGAGGAGAGGGAAAATTTTATAGCAATTTTTTTGATAAAGGCCGCAATTCTCAATTACATAGAAACTAAGCCAAATTTATAAGAATAAGAGTCATCCCCTAATTAATAAATGGTCAAGGATATGAATAGGCAGATTTCAGAAGAAGAAATCAAAACTATCTCTAGTTATGTGAAAAAAATGCTCTGAATCACTATTGATTAGAGAAATGCAAATTAAAACAACTATTGAATAATACCTTGCACCTATCAAATTGGCTTATAGGATAGAAAAGGAAAATGACAAATGCTGGAAAGAAAGTGGAAAATTTGGGACATTAATATCCCATTGGTGAAGTTATGAATTGATTTTGGAGAGCAATTTGAAACCGGGTCTAAAGGGCTATAAAAGTTCATTTCCATTGATCTAGCAATATTACTACTATATTTGTATCCCAAAAAGATCGAAGCAAAAAAAAAAGGAGGGGGGGTAATATGTTCAAAGTTATTTATATTAGCTCTTTTTTATGGTAGCAAAGAATTGGATATTAAGTTGATACCCATCAATTAGGCAATGGCTGAACAAATTGTGGTATATGATTGTGATGGAATACTTTTGACAAGCAGGATGGTTTCAAAAAAATCTGGAAAGTCTTATATAAATTGATCCAAAAGGAAGTGAGTACAAAGGATATCATTATACATAGCAACAGCAATATTGCATGATAATCAACTGTAAATGTCTTAGTTAATCTAATTAATACAACGATCCAAAACAATTCCAAAGGACTTAAGAGGAAAAATGCTAGTCTCTTCCAAAAAGAAAG
Organism: Antechinus flavipes; assembly: GCF_016432865.1. Lineage (NCBI taxonomy): Eukaryota > Metazoa > Chordata > Mammalia > Dasyuromorphia > Dasyuridae > Antechinus > Antechinus flavipes. Next base: position 198,728,253 of record NC_067399.1, read on the forward strand.
GAAAGAAGGAAGGAAGGAAAGAAAGAAAGAAGGAAGGAAGGAAAGAAGGAAGGAAGGAAAGAAGGAAGGAAGGAAGGAAGGAAGAAAGGAAAGAAGGAAGGAAGGAAGGAAGGAAGGAAGGAAGAAGGAAGGAAGGAAGGAAGGAAGGAAGGAAGGAAGGAAGGGAGGGAGGAAAGAAGGAAGGGAGGGAGGAAAGAAGGAAGGGAGGGAGGAAGGGAGGGGGGAGGAGGAAGGGAGGGAGGAGGAACTGTTGAAGTCTGAATGCAAATTGAAACAATTTTTTTAAAGTTTTTCTTTATTTTCCTTGGTTAAGAGTGAGATCTGTGTTTTCTTTTGCAGTATAGCTAATATATAGATCTATGTTTTGTATGACACCACATGTATAATCTATTCCAAATTGCTTTTTTTTTTTTCTCAAAGAGGGAGAAAGGGGATAAGATAGAAGAGAAATTGGAACTCAAAATTTTAAAAAGCATTTTATATGTAATTGGGAAATATTTAATGAAATAAATAGAAAATATTGGGGAAAATGGTAAGAGAAAAACATCTATTTTAATTATTTTATTAATATAAAATTTAGAAAGGGACTATGGAAAGTCACAATAATAACATTTGAATTAAAAATGCTAAAAAAAAAAAAGACTCATTAAAAATAAAGTATTATTGAAGGCCAGAAGCTCAAATGATTGTCTCAAACTAATAATAAAAAATTCTGAATGAATAAAGGAAAAATCATTTATTAATTTTTTGCACCAAGTCCTGTGGAAAAAACAAAAGCAGAGACAGTTGTTATTCAAGGATCTACAATTTTGAGGGGATAGATAAAAGGGCAGTTATTTTTATCAATATTTTTCTTTAGAAAGTTAAAGGAATGGTAAGTGAGCTTCTTTGGATATATCTTGACACATCCTTTCTACTAGTAATGGCAGCATTACTTTGTTTCTAGATTAAGAATTGAAAAAGGTGGTAATTATAACTAACCCGTCTTCTATATCTTTGTATTCCCAAGAACCTAACACTCTTCAACAATAGGCACAGAATAGATGATAGGTTTTTTAGTGGTTTTTTAAAATTATTATTAAAAAGGAACAGAATTCACCTCTTGTTTATGAGTTACCTACATGCAGGTATTGTCCTTCCATGATAGAATATTTTAAGAAACATTCTTTTTACTCATTTTATTGATGTTTGTTTATATGTTTGTTTTGTTTTGTGGTAGTGGAGAGTGATAATCTAATATTAAATGATCCTGGAATTCTTTGGCCTCCTGAAACAACCTAAAGGGAGCAAAGTTTTAATTCTTCAGACTTAGGGAGCAGAATTCAGGATAACTGTTTTGCTGTTTTGTTTTGTTTTTTGTTTTTTGTTTTTTGTTTTTTTTTGCTTTGAAATAATTGAAACCTCTATTTTTGAAATGTTTGTACTTCCTCATGATCATGATCATCACACCATCATCATCATCATCATCATTCATTCACAATAATAGCTGTAATATCAAAAAACATTGGCTGCTGGGGCTGGCACTGTGTTAAGCATTACATAAAGTTGAAAAAGATGCTTGTTATTTTTAAAATGTTCTGGCTCTGCTCTCAGAGTTCTTTACTTCTAATTTTCTATCATTTTTTGTCCTTTGAATTTCTTCTGAAGAGTTTTCCCAGGAGGATTTTGAGAAAGTGGTGGCTCATTAATGGACCCCCCTAGCAAATGTCAAAAGAGTTTCCACAATCTCATTGGCAAACACTGATGTGGTTACATGTCCGTGGGCCATGTTCTGGTCATTGTCGAGCTAACTACCTGTTTCTCTGCCTAATTATTCAAGTTGAGTGCACAATACAGATTTTGGAGTCCATGAACTGGAGGGCTCTCAAAAAAGGTCTGGGGTAATTAAAGGGGCCCTTTGATCCTCTGGCCTATTGTGTCTCAGAGCAGGATAAAAAAGGGCATTGCTAGTATTCCTCTTTGTTACTCATTTTAACTGAGAGGGGGGTGTTTTGATTTTTATGGTTATCTTAAGCAGCAAAGCTCTTTAGTGTTTGTGGTCTCTTTTCATACTTGTAGGAAATGTTCCTTCTATGAATCCAACTCTTAATAGGGGAGAGGCATAGAATTTCAGACTTTTAATGAGACACAACCACTCTTTAGTGCCTTTAGAGGGTTATGTTTATCCCCCTTTCTAATTTTTTCCCTGAAACATTCTTGGGTCCACAGGATGGGTAGTCTTTAAAAAAACTTTTTGGCAAGTCCACAAATTATGAAAAATAGTATTTCACTAAGGACTACACATAAAGAAAATGATGTTGTTTTCTTTGTTTTTTTTTTTTTTTTAATTCTCTGCATGGTGGAATTACCTTAGGAAAAAAGATTTGAACTGTCAGTTGGTTTCCATATAGAGACCTATTTCAGCTCCCTTCCCTAACCACTCCCATTTGAAGGGCAGAAGTGATTCTTAAGAGGGTGTCCTGATTGGTGCACCTGCTCCTTTCCATCAAACCTGCCCCCAGAAACCTGCTGCTTTTTCATGTAAGAACATAACAAATGCCTTCTCCACCAAATCATCCATCCATCCCGTATTCTGCATGGCATTAACATTTAATGCTATATTGCTGTGGGAGGATATAATACAGGGTATAATAGTTGGCCTCTATAATATAGACTAATCAGGGGTCAGGAATATAGCCCCAAACATCCCTAACTTCTCATTAACCTTCCATTATACATATATCATCCATTAATTTATTAGAAGTCTCCTTTAACATGTTTATTTTTGCTCCCTAAAGTTGAACCATTCATAGTTACAAATTTATCAATAGCTCAGAGCAGAGTAAAGATTTTATGCACAATTAAGAAGTTCATTATCAAAACACATCCATTATTTATCAAGTTTAAAAAAACACTAAGCAGAGACCTTGGTGAAAAATGATCTCTTAAATTAAGTCTCAGGGGGAAGAAACCTTTAATGCCAACTCAAAGTAAATAAGCTAGTTTGCTGTACTGACCATAGTATCTGATGAATGTAAAGCTTTACCAAAAACTGGGCAGAGTTTTTGTCTAGTCAAAGAAATTTTCCACCAGCTGTTCAGCATGATTTTTTATGGCAGTCTATGAAACCGGCTGGGATGAAAAAGCAGTGTGGACTTCACCTTGGAAATACCATGGCCTCCGATGGGTCTTTCTTCCCTCTCATTTCACACCTTTAGAATAGTGAAAATTCTAGGTTCTTCAAACTGAGGAAATCTGTCCATTCTGATGCTAAATATTTAAGTTCATAAAGGAGAAGATGTTAGATTATTAATACTAAAGTCAAAAGAGTATTTCTGAGTCTCAGCTCTACTTAATGTACAGTCAAAATAGAATAGGAAAAGAGAAGGTATGGTGGAGAAAAGTCTGGATATCATTTATTCATTGTCATTACTTTTAATGTCACTCCTATCTTTAGTTTTTCAATTTAATCCCTTTCTGATTTTCTCACACTGGGAGGTTCTTTAAAAAAAAAGTTTGTCTTTTGCTTTTATTTTCCATTTCTCTCTGTGTCTCTCTCTATCTCTCTGTGTTTGTCTCTGTCTCTGTTTCTGTCTTTCTGTGTGTCTCTGTCTCTGTCTTTCTCTTTCTCTTTTTCTTTCAGACCTTCTGTTGTCTCTAGGATCACAAAGTCATCTTATTCAGAAACCAGACAAGAAAAAAGTGACTGGTTGTAAGAAATATGATAATTGCTGTGCTAAAGGTAAACAGGTTTATTTTCCTTTTAAGGAAAAAAAATAAGATCAATATGCCAATCATTTATACTTTGACAATTAATAAAATTGGTGGACATTGAAAAACTAACCAAGAAATTCACCTTTCTTGGGACAGAGAGGCAAGCAGGGATTTAACATGCAGTAGGTAGGAGAAGAAAGGGAAAAAAAGAACAAGCATTCCTGATAATTTTTTTTTCTAGATGGAGGCAAATTTCCAGTTCCACTTTTTCTTAGCCACTCCAAAATGGAAAAAAAGATAGAAAAAAAATTTTTAATTCTAGAACATAATAAATGCATAATAAATATTTATTGATTGGTTGAGATCCTCTTATACATACTTCCTCTACCATTTTAAAGATAATGTAAAAAACAATTTTATTAGTTATAGTTTCAAGCCATTTCTTCACCACTAAGTCTTCGTTTTGTCAGTCTTCGTTTCTCATACACCAAAACTTTGGACTCCACCTCTGGTTCTCAGGCTCTGGTAGGTGAGTTTTCATCAAGTATCTGTACTAATTCACAGTCATTTCTATACCTTAGGAGTGAGCTCATACCCCTCCTTTTCCCAGTTACTCTTCATACATCATTCCTTCTTCTCCTCCCCTGCATTAGTTTGGCAACCTCTTGCTGCTAAATCCAGTGTTCTGTGTGCCATGAAATAATGACCCTTTCATTGCCATTCTTGGCTATTCTTTCTACTTGTCTACAACAGTGAGATACGTCGAACCTTGCTACAAGATAGTGCATTGTTCTGATGAAGCAGGGTAATAGATCATCATGAATTAGACCACTTGTTCAATGTCATATGTCTTGAATATTGTCACAAAGGACAACAAGCATTGAATTTTGTAGAGAAAGCATCTGGGTTAATATGATTAAGCAAAAAAAAAAAAAACAGGCACATATACTAAAAATATAATTTGGGAGATTAACTTTTTATCTAGTTTAACATTATGTTGCTTCCTGAGAAAGCTCTTTCCACTCCCCTCCTCTGCCGTGTACAACAACCCACCCATATACCAAACTTCCATATTTGAACTTTGGAGAAGTATACTTGAAACAAGGTGTTAACTCAGTGGAATTGATGAGATAATGGTTCTCTAGTTCACATATATCTAGTATGATATAATGATATAATCACTCTAGTTTGACAATGATATAATCACTCGTTTAATATAATGATATAATCACTCTGGATTGGCTTATCCTCAGTATACTGTAATGATGTAATTGTAATAAGAATTTAAGAGCTGAGAGAACTGGGAACAAAGTCAGACTCAGACTGAGACTGGTTGAGACTGGCAGATTCTCAGACTGCTAGAGGAAACTGGGTCAGACTGAGACTGGGTCAGACTATGACAGACAGAGTGTGAAGGAGACAATACAAACTTTGGACTCTATTTTTGTCCATCCTCATGGTGACTGTCCTGCTGAGACCAAAGCCCTTCCAGAGGACCTCCAGAAAGTATCCCAAACATTATATTTTGACCCCCGAACCTGGATGTAAGGACCTACACTCAGCAGTTCAACTGATGCAATTGTAAGTTCAGTAGAGAAGTCCCAGTGACCTGGAATTGGGTGAGTAAACTAGTTACTTTTGTTTTTTAACTAAAATGGGACAAATACTAAAAAAAGAATCTTTCCCACCCCAAGGGAAATGTGTAGCAACCATGGTTAGGTTAATAAAGAAGCAAGGTTTATTGGTAATTTGGGAAAAGATCACTGGACTCTTAGAAATATTAGAGTGCATGTCTCCTTGATTCTCTAAGGAAGAAAAATTAGATCCAGATAAGTGGAAACTAGTGGGAGAGCAACTAATTGAATATTACAATTATAATGGTCAAGAATCAATTCCTAAGGAAACATTCTATATAAACAACATATACAATTTGCTTTAAGGAATCCCACAAGTTTTAAAATAAAGAAAAAGGAGAAAGAGCAACACAGCTGAAAAGCATGAAGAATTGGGCAAAGAAGGAGTTAAGTATAGTGGTGAGAAATTAAGGAGTGTGGTGCTTCTCAATCAGCACCACCCATGTAGCAGCTTTGTCTACCCCCTACAACACAATTGCAAAAGGCAATAATTAAAACTAAAAATGAAGGACAGGATATATATGATTTAAAAATAGAAGAAGCACACCCTGTGATTGCAGAGTTTGACTCTTCAGGTCAAGAAAAAAATACATTCCCTTTAACCTAGAAATTATCAAAGATTTGACAAAGGGTTGTATTCTTTATAGGGCTACATCATCTTATGTTAAGATGTTATTAGAGAATTTGGCTTTTGAGGTTTTCACACCTGATGATTGGAAATCTATAGCAAGGGCATGTTTAGGACCTGGACAAAACTTATGACTTTTTGAATATAATGAACTCTGTAGAATACAAGCCCAACAAAATAGGCAATCTGGAGTTAATATACCAGTTACTTTTGATCAACTAGCAGGTTTAGGTCTTTACGCAGACACTTTAGCACAAATTAATGACCCTATAGCAGCATATAGAGCAAATTGCTGCTGCTGCTATCAAAGCATAGCGTACTCTCCCAGGAAGAAGACAGAGGGGAAGCCTTCATGAAAATAGTGCAAATGAACCCTTTGTTGATTTTGTGGGATGTCTGTAAACAGCTATCATATGAACTATTGGTGAAAATGCAACAACAGAAATTATGATAAGACAACTTGCTAAAGAAAATGCTAATGAGGTTTGTAGAAGAATTATACTAGAATTACACAAGGATGCTCCTTTAGATGAGATCATATAATGCTATGCCATAGTGAACACAAGTGCCTTTTATACCCATGCTATGATGCAGACTTTTCAAGATCTGAACATGGGAAGAGGGTCCCTTTTGGCAAGGAATTTCCAGAGGACCAGAAAGCTAGCCCAAACATTACACATATTCCTAATTAAGGTGCTACTATTCTCCTAGTCTCCTAAAAAAATTATAATTATCCTTTACCCTTCCCTTTCCCTCACTTCACATATATAATCAGTTGCCAAATCTTGCTATATCTACTGCCACAAAATTTTCTACAAATGACCCCTTATTTCTAACCAGTTACCAATTTAGTTAAAGACATTACTGCTTTTTACTAGGATTATTGCCCAAAGACTCTTAATTAATATCTCTGCTTCAAGTAACTTCTCACTGCAATCTATCCTCCATACATATACTAAAGTGATTTTCCTTAGGCATATCTCTCACCGTATTATTCCCCTACTCACTATACACCAAAACTCTCCGTTTCCTCTAGAATCAAATATACACTCCTCTTCAAAACTTCACAATCTGGGCCCAAGAGATATGCAACTTTACTTCCCACACTCTATATTCTAACCAAGCCAGTTTCTCTATGGTACTCACATACAATTCCATTTCCTATCCTTGTCTTAATAGCCATCCCAAATAATTGGAATGCACTCTCTCCTCACTTTTAAGTTAGAGAATCCCTCACTTCCTTTAAGATGCAATAGAAATACCATCTTCCACAGGAAGTTTTTGATGATTCCTCCAATTGTTAGTGTCCTTTTTCCTTAACTCCTTTGTAGCTAGTTTTTAATTTTTTAATATTTTAAATTATTTTGTATTTATTCTGAAAAGGAGACAATGAGGGAAAGTGTCAAGTACTTTTGAGTTAGAGGAGAGAAAAAAGAAGGTGAGAAATTGTCTCCATTTTCTAAATAAACTTAGATCAAGGTTTGAAACAATCCATATGGGACATGGGATAGAAATTCAAAATGAGTAGGATTGTATCAACTAAAGTGAGATTACACAACATAAATTTGTAGTTAATTGTGAGTATTTCATTTCATTTACATGGGTGCCAGTTTTCTCACCTATGAAAAGAGGGGGTTGGATTTGCTCTCTGAGGTTCTTCTAGTCAAGAGTAAATAGTAAATGTTTTAACAACAAGTTGGGCAGGGGAAGGGGGAGAGGGAGCAGGACAGAGGATGTATGCATAACACTTTTAATTTTAATCTTTATTATTAACATTCTCTCCATTACTCTATTTAATGTCTGCACAATCAACCAAACAATATATCAAGCCTTAATTTGCAGGTTTGTTGAATTCTGACATGTAAATGCTCACTCTAAAAATTTAACATTTGATTCCTCTGTGGAACTACCTCCAGCACACACTGGCTTCTAGCTTTTTGATCTTGTGACATAGGACTGGAAGCATGGAGTATTAGGTTTTGACAAGAGAGGAAGGAAAGTATACAGAGAGGAATATAGACAGTGTATTCTTTTGTAGCTTCCTGGGCAATCTGAGAGAACCTTTTGAGAAACCCAAAGCTGATTGTGTGTTTATTGTAAGGGAGTAAATTTTGAGTTGTGACCATAATTTGAAAATAAGATCTAGGGTACAACAAAGGATAATCTTCTGTTTCTATACCTTATTAGAAAGATTGTATGCCTTTTGGTACTTATACTTTCCTCATAGTCATAACACTTTTTTGGAAGTCAGATTATTGGAAATTGATCTTTTTTTTTTCCTTTGAAGATAGTGGAATTACCACATTTCCCCCAGAGGTATGTTGTAAGTGGACAGAGCACTGGACCTTGAATCAGGAAGAGCTGAGTTCAAATATAACCTCATATGTTAGCTAGTTGTGTGACTAGGTGTTATCTAAATGCTTATTTCCTTCTCTTCTTTTCCCCCTAACATTACAGTTATGCTTATAGAAAAAGTAGAAGTAATGATAACCAGGGAAAGACAGGAAAAGAAGACAAATTGGATTAGGTATGCATATATAAAAGAAATCTGTACTGGATGTCATGTAGTTAGGAGGGTGTCATGTGACTGATATTTGAGATTTTTAGAGAAAGGAGAAGATGTCAAACACATGAAAAAATCTTGAAACTTATTAATACTGAATAAAGTTATCTAATAACTATTAATCTATGTATTCCTTCTTTCATCTTTGCAAAAATTTCAAGAGTCATTTATATATAAAGCAAGAACACCCTTAATGGTGTTAGAAGGGAAAAGTGAGTTTTCAAATATTCAAATAATTATTCAACAAAGTACCTTATCTTGACTACTTCATAATTGACTCAAAGATATAGAAAATGTAAGATACCTTTGTGTGTATATTTGGAGATTATGAAAAAAAAAGTATTTTATTTAATAGACTACCAACAACAACAACAAAAAAAAAAAAAAAAAAAAAAAAAAAACCAAGACAAAAATATTCACAAATAGGGTCTTTTACCACAAGAAGTTTTTTATGTACATTTACACACTCATCAAAATCATTCCTTTCTCCCCATTCCCAACATGGGTTTGGCTAGTTTTCCTTTAAAGAAAAATAAAGCCCCAAAGATCTGATTGACATCTGTCCTCTCCTGAGGAAGCTTCCTTAGACCATAATGACATATTTGCCTTCCTCTTCCTATGTAAGGACAAAAAAAGTTTATCTTCATGGAATCTAAGACTTTTGGATTAGTATATGATGATATGAATCATCACACCTTACCCTAATGATCAGATGCATTTTTATAATGAACTACAAAAGTAGTTCATTATAATAACTTTTCTATGATATAACTAAGAAAATATCTTTTTGCTAACTATTAAATCATTAATGAGTATCACATTTTGTCCCATAATCAAGCTTGAACTAGGAAGGTGTCAACAAAAGTCAATCCTTAGGCAAAGCATATGAAAGAGGGATATACAATTGTAAAAGACATTTGTCACTATGATGGAGGAAATCTAATAGAGAGTCCAGGTCAAAGAGCTTCTCGGTCTAGATGATCCTATTTGTAGAAAACATTATGTTGATGATATCAAGTCTCTGAACATTGCACTGTGCAAAAGTGGAATGGCTTATTTCCAGAAGTGATAATTCCTATCTCCTTGGAGGGCTTCAAACAGAGGCTGGATGACCATTTGTTTTTGTTTGTTTGTTTGTTTGTTTGTTTTTTAATTTTTTATTTAATAATTACTTTATATTGACACTCGTTTCTGTTCCGATTTTTTTTTCCCCTCCCTCCCTCCACCCCCTCCCCTAGATGGCAAGCAGTCCTTTATATGTTGGATATGTTGCAGTATATCCTAGATACAATATATGTTTGCAGAACCGAACAGTTCTCTTGTTGCATAGGGAGAATTGGATTCAGAAGGTATAAATAACCTGGGAAGAAAAACAAAAATGCAGATAGTTCACATTCGTTTCCCAGTGTTCTTTCTTTGGGTGTAGCTGCTTTTGTCCGTCATTTATCAATTGAAACTCAGGTCTCTTTGTCAAAGAAATCCACTTCCATCAAAATATGTCCTCATACAATATTGTTGTCGAAGTGTATAATGATCTCCTGGTTCTGCTCATTTCACTTAGCATCAGTTCATGTAAGTCTCGCCAGTCCTCTCTGTATTCATCCTGATGGTCATTTCTTACAGAGCAATAATATTCCATAACATTCATATACCACAATTTACCCAGCCATTCTCCAATTGATGGGCATCCATTCATTTTCCAGTTTCTGGCCACTACAAACAGGGCTGCTACAAATGGATGACCATTTGTTGAGAGAAAGGCATTCCTACATGGTTTCTGAAGTGCCTCCAAAATCTCATTGATTCTGGAAGAAAACTTCAATCACACAAATAAATTTGTAGTAATGCTTCCCTTCCTTAAATGATTATCATCATCATATCTACCATGAGCAGTGGTCCTGTGCTCTCTTTGAGTTGCTTTTGATCAAAATAATTCATAAGAAGAAAGAAAAAATACCATAACTTCTTTTAGCTTATCTTATCATTCATTTCCAGTGTTTTCTGAGCTTGAAAGCTACTGGCATGTTTATAGAACTATGACATATTCATATCTTGTATTCATTCTCCATTACTTGCCATTTATTCAATCTTCTATCATATCTTTAGGAGAATAAGTTGATAAATAGATTTCCTTTACGTCAACATTGACAGTGTTTCCCTTTTCTAGCTCATTGGAATTGTTATTATTTCATTGTTAAAAACTTCCCATCCCTCTAGGGCTAATTAACTCTGTAGACATTTGTCTTTGCAAGCTAATTCCTTTAACTTTCTGAAAATTGGTGTCCCCCAAATCTAGGATACAAGTCAAACTACTCCTAGTTTTCTTTTTCCTCCCTCACAAAATCTGTGATGGAATGATCACTTTTTCCCAAGGTTGCTGACATTTCTAATTTAGCAATCAATTCCTATTAACTAGTTTTCCTTGTTACTTCTTCTGCCTTGTGACACATTAAATTATCAATAAAGTATGTCAGGAATTTATGAGCTGTTTTGTTTTGAGAGAAAATTCTAGCAGATATTCTGATATTGCAAGATCCCTATCACTACTCCATTATACCGTTAAGCCAAGTTCATGATTAATTTGCTGAACTCATCTCTTTCCTAATTCAATTTTGGTAGTCTAAAGCATATTCCTTTGCCAAAGAGATATTTCTCTGTTTCTCAATTTTCACTTATATTACCTTATGTTTTCTCCCTCAGAAGCTTAAATTTTTTTATATAAATATACAATTTAAGTATATAATGTTATTCTATTACCAACCCATTTTTCCTCTTCTATTTCTTTTAGGTAAGACTCCACAACCATATTACAATAATGAAACTAGTTGTGCATATGAAGTTTAATGTTCCTTTGTAGTAGTATATCTAATTTGCATTGCTTATCACTAATAAATACTTTGTGTATTTGTCCATAAGCATATCCACAAGTAAGACCATAGGTTTTCTTCTTCGGATATATCTATGTTAATTTAAAAGAATACTTCATTTTATTGTATGTTATACATAAGGTGTTTTTTGCAGGTTTGTGGCAACTCTGTGTGGAATAAAACTATCAGTCCCATTTTTTCCAACAATATATGCTCACATTGTAGCTCTGTGTCATGTTTTGGTAGTTTGTGCAGTGCAGTTATCCTTTCCAATTGGAGGGGTTAGGAGCATCTAAAATGGGAAATCTATGCAAAAATTATTGACTCTCCTTTTATATCTGAGAAGAAGTCTGTTTTTTTTCTTTTTCTTCTATGGTATGTTTACAGCATCTCATTGTAAAAATGTATTTTTCTGCATCATCTGTTAGCCCTTGTGTATTATCTGAGGCTTCCACAAAATTCCCCCCAAAGTTCTTATTTAATTTCTTATGCTGACTCATGATATGTTGAAATGGCAATGGTGAAAGTCACAATGTGGAAGGGCTAACTCTAATCCAAACTTTTTCATCATTATTATATCATTTATGGCAATCTGTGATCAATGATTTTGATGTTATTATTCTAATTGTTTTGGGCTACTATGAACTGCTCCTGTATAAGATGTTGAACTTAATAAATGTTTTGTGTGTTTTGACTGCTCTACCAAGCAGACATTTTCCCATCTCTCTCCTTCTTCTTAGGCCTTCTTATTCTCTGAAACATAACAATATTGAAGAATATTACATAAACTCATTGATAAAGCAGTGACAAAGTTTGAGAGGACTAATCCAGTTTTGAAAGAAACTCTATTGTGGATAAAATATCATCAAATAACATCACATACTACAGAGAAATCTCATGAAAGGAAATATCAATGAATTTGGCAAACTTCACTATTGTCTTATTTTAAGAAATTGCCAGTCACCTTCATTTTCCACAACCAGCATATCCTAATCAGTCAGCAGCTACCAATATCAAGGCTCTCCACGTGAAAAGATAGTGAGTTACTGAAAGCTCAGAAGATATTTAACATTTTTTTTTTTAGCAATAAAGCATTTTAAAATTAGGATATGTATATTATCTTTTTTTAGATATGATAGTATTGTGCACTTAGTTGATTAGATATATAAAAGTCATATGTACTGAGAACCCCCCAAAAATTATGTTATTCTTTTTATTATGATATTCATTTAATTCCAGTGGTCTGGAACTGGACCTGCGACATCTTTCCCATGTGCCTGTGTTATAATTATCCAGGAATATCTTACTTAAGATTCCTACTCACTATGATATTTGAATTGATATTTATATTAAATAGTTTTTAATGTCCTTTGCTTTCTTAAAGTGAATTTGTCCTGTTGATAAGATTCTAATCCTATATATATTTTTTTGCCAGCCCCTATTTAGTTACCCTCTCTTTCCATATTTTAAGACATGGTCCTAGAAACAGAGTCCTAGCTTTTTGACACCAATATTCCACCAGTGTTGTTTTACAGCTGTGAGTTATGGAACATTACAATTTAAATGAAATTTAAAATGAACATCACATTGAGGGAGAAGAACATGAAGGGCAAAAATGGGTTTTATAACACAAACTAAAAAATGAAAAAACTAGACTGAAGGATGTGATCAAGGAAATATATGATTAAAAATACTAAAAACTGATGAATACCTTGTGTGCTTTATAGGTATATCTTCTATGCTAATAAGAAACAATAAGGACCCCAAAATGTTAAGTGAAAACTCCTTTCTCCTGTTTTGGTTAACTTATGGGTGGACACAGGAAGTGTATGAATGGGTTTCACTCTGCATAACTGGATGAGAATGCAGAGAGTCATCTTAATAGCCCTAAATTCCTTTAAATATTTAAGTACCCACCCAACCAGATTGTTGGGGGCAAATGTGATGATGTAAATAGAATGCTTTGTAAACCACTTTATAAATGCCAGCTATTATTTTTAGGACTTTCATGACGTATAAAACCCTAACAAACAATTTCATCAAGTAGTTTGACTATGACCTCCTGTCATCTGATCTTCAAATAAAAATGTAAACTCTGCCATAATTCTTCTCCTTAATTCTAGCTATATGTCACCAACTATTTCCTGACATTTCTATTTGACTATTTCACTGGAATCTCAAAATCAAAACATGTAAAGTAAAATTATTTTTATACCCTTTTCTTCCTCTCTTCCAAATTCCATTGCAAGTTCCTTGATGGAAAGAACTACTTTATATAAACATATGTACGCATACATATATGCATATATACATACACACAAATATATAATCTCTTACATCTGTTCCCATCTCTCCATTCACATGGTCACCATTCTAATTCAGGCTTTCTTCATCTCTCATCTGATCTACTATAATAGTTTCCTAACCTTGATTTCAATCTCCCTTCTCCAATTAGTTGTCCATACAATTAACAAATACATCTTTTCAAGGCACAAATTAACTCCTATTTACTGAAGACTTAAGAATCTTCCATGGCTCCATATTGCCCTCAATATAAAATAGCAACTGTGGAAACTGGCATTTAAGTACCTCTCAAATTTATCTCCAAGCTACCTTCCTAGCATTATTTCACATTACTCTTCCACAATCACTCTATGTTCCATAAAATACTGGAATACTGTTGCCAGAACTTAACATGATATTGTCTACCTATACTGCACTTCTTCCTTTTCCTTACCTTTCTAAATACTTCTCTAATTTAAGAATTTGTTAGCGTGACACTTCAAGTCTTTCCTAGTTACCCCAGGTGAAATTGTTCTTTTCTTTCCAAATTTTCCTAGACTTCTTGGGTCTCTCCTTTCCCCTCTCTCGATAGCCTACATAATATTATTTGTATCTGTGTACGTGTCATACCCCTCTATCAAGAAAATATAAATTTCTTGAAGACATGACCTATGCCTCTGTTTGTGTGTGTGTAGCTTCTATTACTAAAGTGAGTACCATACATGACATAATTCTTATCTGAATATATGTTATATCCTCAGGCCAATAGAATAGAAGTTTCTTGAGAACATTGTCATTTTTTATATTCAAATCTTATAAAATGCTGTATATATAAGTGCTTAAGAAATTTATTTGAATAAACTGAATTCAGAAGACTGTAGTATAAATAAGTTTACATTTATCTGGACATTCTCTACCCTAATGCAGAAAGCTCATATAATCATCTTTATATAATTTCTGAGTTCTACTTCTAGAAGATGGAGACAATTGATTCAAAAAGATGACACTAAAAATTCACAAGTTCCTGAATGCCTTTTACTTATAAAAAGAAAATTACATAATGTTCATTATTGTTTTAGTATTCATTTCTTTCTAATTTGTTCTATTTCTTTGGAAAGTTCATAATTTATGGTATTATGATTCAAGTAAGCAGAATACTCTATTTCTCAACTATTTGGCGATAAATCCAATCCAATTAAATTTAATCCAATTCAATAGACATTTATTAAGCCTTTAGTCTAAACAAAGCACTATGCTAGGCACTGGGGATACAAAGATAAAATAAAAAATAGTTTAAGTCATAAAGGAGCGACATTGTCATTAAAACGCTGCTGGTTTTAAAGAACCATAAACTTAGTATAGTGAGATATGACCATCAAAAAAACTACTACGATCTGAGGCTGCTTTACTAGAACCATCATGAAAGAGCTATTAAATCTTGACCTAGCTAGATCCAGTGAGGAGCACTAAAGTCCTAAAAGCCATTCTAGGTGCCACATTGTAAGGGTGATAACATGTTAGTGTATGTTTAGAAGAATAGGATGTTAAAGAAATTGGAGACAATAATAGACTAGTATTGATTGAATAAAGTAGAAATGTTTATCATAAAGAAGAAAAGACTCGGGGGCAGAAAAGATTTTTTTTTGAGAATTACAGTGAAATTAAAAAACAAGAATAAACAGGTAGAGATTACAAAGTCAGATTCTGCTTCAAAGTCAGGACTAATTTCTTAAATGTTCCAAAATGAGCTACTCCCAAATGGAATAAGCTGCAGTAGATGTCAGTAAATTTTCTGCTCCTGAAAATCTTTAAGGAGAGTCCAGATAAATACTTAGTTGTTGGGGGCGGAGCCAAGATGGCAGAGCAGGCACACACGACTCTCTAAGCTCCTCTCATTACCCTCATAACCAACTATTTAATCCAGCCTCAAAAATAACTCTTCACTGCTTAAATTCATGAAGATAAGAAGCACTACAACTTACCAGCCGATCTGGAAGCTCGGCAGGAAAGGTTTGTCCTGAGGGGCCAGGAACAGACTAGCACAGGCAGCGAGAGGCTGGCGTCCTGAGCAGACCAGGGGCGGGGGTGATCTCTGTGGCTAGAGAAGTTATAGGGACCACTCTGCTATAGGCTAACTGCTCTGCCTTGGTTACAAAGCAGTAAACTGGCAGAGAAGTTAAAGCCTAAAACAGAGGGTCCTCTAAAAACCGCCAAAACCTAACGAGATCTGGCTGTAACCCCTCAAACCCGGAAGTGACTCAGGCAGACTTTACCGCAGGCCTGTGGCCACATCCGGCAGTTCGGGGCTTTTGCGGGGGCAGTTACTAATCTGCACGACAGGGGGGCACAGCCTGGGCAGCCTATAATCTGCAGAGTGGGGGGCTCAGCCTGGGGCAATAGAACTTCCCCGGGCAGACACTTCCTGTCCCTGCAAATCCATTCACTGCTCAGCTGCTAATACCCACAGCCCCAGGGCAGGGTTTGGCTTGGGAAGTGAAACTCTCACTGCTAAGTATCTAGCCCCAGGGCAGTCGTTATCTCACACAGCCGGGATGTCTTTGGAGGGCACTTTCCCAGCCCGGCCCTCCAGGCCTGAGTTACTTTCTGGTGGGGAACTCTTTCCCAGAGCGCTCCAGTACCTCGCTGCTTTTTGTAGCCAGTCGACAGGACAGCTACCCCGTCCATATACCTTTCATTGCTCTGCAGAGGAAGCTGGTAACCTCCTGGCTCTGAAGGCAGACCTTACAGGCTTTAACAAAATGAGTAAAAAAATCAAAAGAATGATTGATAGTTTCTACCCAGAAAGAGAACAGCTTTTCAACCCTGAAGAGACTAATAGCAGACAGTCTCCAGACGATTGTTGCTCTCCAATACAAAAGGCTCTCCTAGAAGAGACTATTCAAAACCTTAAAAGAGAGCTAGAAGAAAAATGGGGAAAGGAAAGAGAAGCTATGCAAAAGAGTACAGAAAAGGCACATAACTCATTAAAAGAAAAATTTGATAAAGTGGAAAAAGAAAACAACTTCCTGAAATGTGAATTGGAAAAGGTAAAAAACAGAGTTTGTGAATTGGAAAAAGAAAATGACTCACTAAAAAAAAAAAATTAGTGAAATGGAAAAAAATTCCATAGAGCAAAACAACTCAATTGGACATATACAAAAAGAAGTAAAAAAAAGCTAATGAAGAAAATAACTCACTAAAAATTAGAATTGTACAAATAGAAATGACTGATTCATTGAGACATCAAGAATCAGTCAAGCAAAACCAAAAAAATGAAAGATTGCAAAAAAATGTCAAATATTTACTGGGAAAAACAACAGACCTGGAAAATAGATCTAGGAGAGATAACCTGAGGATCATCGGACTACGCAAAAATTATGATGAACAAAAGAGCCTAGATACTATTTTACAGGAAATCATCAAAGAGAACTGCCCAGAAGTAATAGAACCAGAAGGGAAAATAGGCGTTGAAAGAATTCATCGAACACCTTCTGAAAAAGACCCTAAAATAAAGACTCCAAAGAATATTGTGGCCAAACTTCAGAATTTCCAGACTAAAGAAAAAATTTTACAAGCAGCCAGGAAAAAACAGTTCAAATACCGAGATGCCACAAGAAGGGTCACGCAAGATCTGGCTGCCTCAACATTAAAGGATCGAAGGGCCTGGAATCAGATATTCCGAAAGGCAAAAGAACTTGGAATGCAGCCAAGAATAAACTATCCAGCTAAGCTGAGTATTTTTTTCCACGGAAGAAGATGGATATTTAATGAAATAGAGGAATTCCATCTGTTTCTAAGGAAAAAACCAGACTTAAACAAAAAATTTGATCTTCAACAACAGGAATCAAGAGAAGTAGAAAAAGGTAAAAGGAACTCTTGAGAACTGTATTTCTGTTGTGAATATACATAAAAACCAAATGTATAATTTGATTTTACCGATATAACATAAAAAAGGGAAGTAGAAATGGAAAGGGGATAGGGCCAGAAAAAGGGAAGAAGGGAGATAAAAAGAGGGAAACTACATGCAACAATGAGGCAGAGGAAACCTATCATATATGAGGGAACTTAGAGAGGGGGAGGAACATTGTATGAATCCTACTCTCATCAGAGTTGGCTCAAAGAGGAAACAATTGACATATTTGTTTTACACAGATTCTTCTCTCACTTCATTAAAAAGTGGGAGAGGAAAAGGGAGAAGGAAAAAGAGTAATAAAGAAAGGGTACAAGAAAGGGGAAGGGATTCCAAGGGAGGAGGGAAGGATACTAAAGAGGGAGAGCTGTGCGACGTTAGTGGGATCAATAGGGAAGAAGGGAAGGAGGGTAAGAAAAAGAAAAGTATAATCTGGGGATATCAGGATGGCAGGAAATGCAGAATTGGTTATTTTAACCGCAAATGTGAATGGGATGAACTCTCCCATAAAGAGGAGGCGGATAGCAGACTGGATCAAAAGTCAGAACCCTACAATCTGTTGTTTACAGGAAACACATTTAAAACAGGGAGATACATATAGACTAAAGGTAAAAGGCTGGAGCAGAATCTATTATGCTTCAGGTGAAGTCAAAAAAGCAGGGGTAGCCATCCTTATCTCAGATCAAGCAAAAGCAAAGATTGATCTAATTAAAAGAGATAAGGAAGGAAACTATATCTTGCTTAAGGGTACTATAGAGAATGTAGCAATATCAGTATTAAACATATATTCACCAAGTGGTATTGCATCTAACTTCCTTAAAGAGAAGCTAAGAGAGTTGCGAGAAGAAATAGACAGCAAAACTATAATAGTGGGAGATCTCAATCTTGCACTCTCAGATTTAGATAAATCAAATCACAAAACAAATAAGAAAGAAATTAAAGAGGTAAATAGAATATTAGAAAAATTAGGTATGATAGATCTCTAGAGAAAACTGAATGGTGACAGAAAGGAATATACTTTCTTCTCAGCAGTTCATGGAACCTACACAAAAATTGACCATATATTAGGACATAAAGACCTCAAAATTAAATGCAGGAAGGCAGAAATAGTAAATGCTTTTTTTTCAGATCACAACGCAATAAAAAGTACATTTAACAAAAAGTTAGGTGTAAATAGACCAAAAAGTAATTGGAAACTAAATAATCTCATCTTAAAGAATGATTGGGTGAAACAGCCAATTATAGACACAATTAATAATTTCACTCAAGATAATGACAACAATGAGACATCATATCAAAATTTATGGGATGCAGCCAAAGCAGTAATAAGGGGAAATTTTATATCCTTAGAGGCTTACTTGAATAAAATAGAAAAAGAGAAGATCAATGAATTGAGCCTGGAACTTAAAAAGTTAGAAAAAGACCAAATTAAAAACCCCCAATCGATTACTAAACTTGAAATTCTAAAATTAAAAGGAGAAATTAATAATATAGAAAGTAAAAAAACTATTGAACTAATAAATAAAACTAAGAGTTGGTTTTATGAAAAAACCAATAAAACTGATAAACCTTTGGTAAATCTGATTAGAAAAAGGAGAGAGGGAAATCAAATTGGCAGTCTTAAAAATGAAAAAGGAGAACTTACCACTGATGAAGAGGAAATTAAAGAAATAATAAGGGGTTACTTTGCCCAACTTTATGCCAATAAATTTGATAACCTAAGTGAAATGGATGACTACTTCCAAAAATATAGGCTTCCCAGATTATCAGAGGAGGAAGTAAATTGCTTAAATAGTCCCATTTCAGAAAAAGAAATAGAACAAGCTATTAATCAACTCCCTAAAAAAAAATCCCCGGGACCAGATGGATTTACATGTGAATTCTACCAAACATTCAAAGAACAATTAGCCCCAATGCTTTATAAACTATTTGAAAAAATAGGGAATGAAGGAGTCCTACCAAACTCCTTTTATGACACAGCCATGGTACTGATACCTAAACCAGGTAGGTTGAAAACAGAGAAAGAAAATTATAGACCAATCTCCCTAATGAATATTGATGCTAAAATCTTAAATAAGATATGAGCAAAAAGACTACAGAAAATCATCCCCAGGATAATACATCATGATCAAGTAGGATTTACACCAGGAATGCAGGGCTGGTTCAATATTAGGAAAACTATCAATATAATTGGCCATATTAATAATCAAATTAACAAAAACCATATGATCATCTCAATAGATGCAGAAAAAGCATTTGATAAAATCCAACATCCATTCCTATTAAAAACTCTTGAGAGTATAGGAATAAATGGACTTTTCCTTAAAATAATCAGTAGCATCTATTTAAAACCAGCAGTAAGCATTATATGTAACGGGGACAAACTGCAACCATTCCCAATAAGATCAGGAGTAAAACAAGGTTGCCCACTATCACCGTTACTATTTAATATTGTATTAGAAATGCTAGCTTTGGCAATAAGAGTTGAGAAAGAGATTAAAGGAATAAGAATAGGCAATGAGGAAACCAAATTATCACTCTTTGCTGATGATATGATGGTATACTTAGAAAACCCCAGAGATTCTACCAAAAAGTTATTAGAAACAATCTACACCTTCAGCAAAGTTGCAGGATATAAAATAAACCCACATAAGCCATCAGCATTCTTATATATCACTAACAAAACCCAACAGTTAGAGATACAAAAAGAAATTCCATTTAAAGTAACTACTGATTGTGTAAAATATTTAGGAATCTATCTGCCAAGGGAAAATCAGAAACTTTATGAGCAAAACTACAAAACACTTTCCACACAAATTAAGTCTGATCTAACCAACTGGAAAAATATTAAATGCTCTTTAATTGGGCGAGCAAATATAATAAAGATAACAATACTACCTAAATTAATCTACTTATTTAGCGCTATACCAATCAGACTCCCAACAAACTACTTTGATGAATTAGAAAAAATAACAACAAAGTTCATATGGAAAAACAAAAGGTCAAGAATTTCAAGGGAATTAATGAAAAAAAAATCAAATGAAGGTGGCCTAGCTGTACCAGATCTAAAATTATATTATAAAGCAGCAGTTACTAAAACCATCTGGTATTGACTAAGAAATAGACTAGTTGATCAATGGAATAAGTTAGGTTCAAAGAACAAAACAGCCAATAACTTTAATAATATAGTGTTTGACAAACCCAAAGACACCAGTTTCTGGGACAAGAATGCATTATTTGACAAAAATTGCTGGGAAAATTGGAAATCAGTATGGCAGAAACTAGGCATTGACCCATACTTAACACCATACACCAAGATAAGGTCAAAATGGGTTCATGACCTAGGCATAAAGAATGAGATTATAAATAAATTGGAAGAGCATAGGATAGTTTACCTGTCAGACCTGTGGAAGAGGGAGGAATTTATGACCAAAGAAGAACTAGAGATCACTATTGACCACAACATAGGAAATTTTGATTATATCAAATTGAAAAAGTTTTTGTACAAACAAAACAAATGCAAACAAGATTAGAAGGGAAACAATAAACTGGGAAAACATTTTTACAATC
Source organism: Antechinus flavipes (assembly GCF_016432865.1). Taxonomy (NCBI): domain Eukaryota; kingdom Metazoa; phylum Chordata; class Mammalia; order Dasyuromorphia; family Dasyuridae; genus Antechinus; species Antechinus flavipes. Next base: position 198,749,401 of record NC_067399.1, read on the forward strand.
AAAAGTTCTGATAAAGGCCTCATTTCCAAAATATATAGAGAACTGACCCTAATCTATAAGAAATCAAACCATTCTCCAATTGATAAATGGTCAAAAGATATGAACAGACAATTCTCAGACGAAGAAATTGAAACTATTTATAGACATATGAAAATATGCTCCAAATCATTATTAATCAGAGAAATGCAAATTAAGACAACTCTGAGATACCACTACACACCTGTCAGATTGGCTAGAATGACAGGGAAAGATAATGGGGAATGTTGGAGGGGATGTGGGAAAACAGGGACACTGATACATTGTTGGTGGAATTGTGAACACATCCAGCCATTCTGGAGAGCAATTTGGAACTATGCTCAAAAAGTTATCAAGCTGTGCATACCCTTTGATCCAGCAGTGTTTCTACTGGGCTTATACCCCAAAGAGATACTAAAGAAAGGAAAGGGACCTGTATGTGCCAAAATGTTTGTGGCAGCCCTGTTTGTAGTGGCTAGAAGCTGGAAAATGAAAGGATGTCCATCAATTGGAGAATGGTTGAGTAAATTGTGGTATATGAACGTTATGGAATATTATTATTCTGTAAGGAACGACCAGCAGGATGAATACAGAGAGGACTGGCGAGACTTACATGAACTGATGCTGAGTGAAATGAGCAGAACCAGGAGATCATTATATACCTCAACAATGATACTGTTTGAGGATGTATTCTGATGGAAGTGGACCACTTTGATAAAGAGAGCCTTAATTGATCAAAGATGGACAGAAGCAGCTACACCCAGAGAAAGAACACTGGAAATGAATATAAACTGCTTGCATTTATGTTTTTCTTCCCGGGTTATTTATACCTTCTGAATTCAGTTCTCCCTGTGCAACAAGAAAACTGTTTGGTTCTGCACACATATATTGTATCTAGGATATACTGCAACCCATTCAACATGTAAAGGACTCTTGCCATCTGGGGGAAGGGGTGGAGGGAGGGAGGGGAAAAATCGGAACAGAAATGAATGCAAGGGATAATGCTGTAAAAAATTACCCTGGCATGCGTTCTATCAATAAAAAATTATTTTAAAAAAAACCACTTAGTTGTTGGAAATATTGTAGATTTGGATTTTTGTTCAGATATGCTATAGACTGGGTAATCTCTGAGGCCCCTCCCAAATCTAAGAATTTGAGTTTTTTTTTTTTTTAAGTCCAGTGATATTTTTAGGATTTAAATTTAACTCTTGTAAGGATGATTTTTGGACAGCTATTTAATACAGTACTGGCCCTGATGTCAGAAGCTGTGTGACCTTAATTCTCTTTGTCTCAGTTTCCTTACTGGTAAAATGAGCTGGAGAGAAATAAATAAAAAACATTCTAGCATTTCAGCCAAGAAAATTTCAAATGTAGCCATAAAGAACCAGACAAGACTGAACTGACCAAAATAACAACAACAAATGATGTTCTCTAAACCGTAATCACCTTATCTTTCAAAGTCATCTAACTTCTAATCCTCTACAAAGCTCATCCATACCCTCCAATTTCTTAGGCAAGTTTTCAACCTGTTAGGCCTCTTTCTCACTGGCAAAACAAGAAAATTGCTCTCTAAGCTCTCTTTCAGCTTTAATTCTGATAACTCCAGAATCCAACTATAGGAAATAAGATAAGAGATAGGAAGTAGGAAAAACAGGGCAGTAAGCATTATAGATTTAGAACTAAAGTTCCTGGGAAGTCATTAGTCCAGGGATTTCAATACTTTTTTGTATCATTGACACCTTTAGTAGTTTAGCTTAGGGATCCTTCACCAACAGGGAAAACAAAGTTCAAATCTGGACTCAGACATTTACTAGCATTGTGATCCTAAGTCACTACTATATGATATGATATAATATATGATACAATATAATAATAGCACCAACCTCACAGTAACCACTACATAAATGCTTATTTTTTCCTCCCTCTTTCCCCTTCCTGAGATTATGGTTTGCCACTTATACTGATAATTGTAGGAAATGTTGAATTTCATTTAGACAATTGCAAAAATAACTATTTTTTCTATTCCAATTTGTGAACTGCCCCTAAAATCAAATTCATGTATATCACTTTACAAAACTCCTGAACTAGTCCAAATTCTTTCATTTATTAATGAAGAAATTGAAGCCTGAGAAATAAACTGACTTGCCCAGGCCAGACTAGTAGCCCCAATTATACTGGTGGCCCAACATAAGATGCAGAGGTAAAATTTTAACTCAAATCTTCTGATCCAATCTAGCACTGCACAAGGCAGCCTCTGTTTTTAGATTAGGAGAGTATAATTTAAATAGTCTGAAAGGAATTCTGCTCATTCCCTTTCAAATGTGCCATGTCAGTAAATTGGTTAGAATTACCTCATTTTAAATTCCTAAAAAAAAAAAAAAAAAAAAAAATCCAGCCCTAAACAAAAACCTTTGAATTTCCTTTAATTAGCTACTAGATCAGTCCTGTGAGGAATCTAGAGGCATCTTTCTGCAAGTGAATGGAAACTCCTTTGTTTATATAGCCTTTCTCTCTGACTTCTTAAGAACTGTTCTTTAGGAGTATTGAGTATCTAGGCATGCAGAAGGTAATTAGTTACAGAACCGGCAGGTTTAGATGTTTGTTTAAAGAACTGTTTTTTTCTTAGTGATTTAGCTGAATATAGTATGTTTGGGGCCGGGGAACAGATGGGGAGAGGAAGAAAGAAAGAAAGAGACAGAGAAACACAGAGAGAAAGATAGGGACAGAGACAGAGAGACAGAGATAGAAAGACACAGAGAAAAGAGAGACACATGCACACATAAAGAGAGATGGAGACAGACAGAGACACAGAGACAAAAAGAAAGTCACAGAAAGAGACAGAGAGAGAGAAGAGGAGAGGAGAAGAGAGGAAAAAAGGAGAGAAGAGAGGAGAGAAAGAGGAGAAGAGATAAAGAAAAGATAAAGAGGAAAAGAGAGCAGAGAAGAGAGAAGAATAGACAATTTAGCAACGAAAAGATTGCAAAGGAAAATTTCCAGTCTTTAAGGTAAATAAAATCAGCTTCAAGAAAGAGAATCTAGTATAGCAGGAAAAGTACTCAGCTTGGAATCTTGAAATATGAGTTCAAATTCTGCCTCTGCCACATATTAATTGTTTAATCTTTGGCAAGTCACTTAAGCACTCTGCCCCTTCCTTTCCTCATTTGTAAAATGAGAGGATTGAACTAGTTGATCTCTCCCTAAGGCCCTTTCCAATTTTGGTTTTATGATACTATACATGTTAGGAAATGTCATTAAATAATTGCTTGTATATTTCCCTCCCCATATCTCCTGCCAAAGATTAAAAAAGAAAAATAAAGAAAAGGAGAAACCAGAATTTTACAGTGATACAAGTTGTTTTTATTTTATTTTAAAAATTTTTTGCTATAGTAGCCAACATAGAATCTTATAGTGGTTATAGTTAACATGAGGGTTAACTGGCCTTCAGTTTCAAATATTACATTTGTTTTATAGTCTTAACATATAATGAATTACAGACCTTGAAACAAATGGTTCTGTTTCCTATTTACGTAAATACTGAGATAAGGGAAGTGGAGAACTCACAAGAATAATACATAATTCCTGAGAAAGCTGAACTGAAGTACCATATTCAGATCTGGTAAACAGAAAAAAGGATTGTGGGAACTTTGAACTTTGATATAGTTTTTATAGAGTGATGAGGAAGATAAAAAATGAAAAAGTTTGGTTTTTCATAGGTACACAAATTGACAGTATGATGCTCCATATTCATTTCTATATGCAAGGTAGACAGCGTCATTTTTTCTAACACTTTCCATTTTATTTTAAAAAGCTGAGTCGATGCTGTTCTTGAGCCATACATATCGTGAGATTCTGTCCCTTTTTACATACTTTCTGTTTGACTACTCCTCCCTACCCCTACCCACAGTGGTGAAATTCTGTTTTATGCATATATGAAAAGGATATGGGAAGAATCTTCAAACCCAAATTTCAAAATGGTGACTGTTTAAATTAGTTTTTTAAATGATCCTTTTACAAATTAAGATAACTTGATATGTTGTCTACCTTTTCATGTACAACTGCTAAGTTTCCAAATGCTCTCATGGAATCTAGAGGCATCTTTCTGCAAGTGAATGGAAACTCCTTTGTTTATATAGCCTTTCTCTCTGACTTCTTAAGAACTGTTCTTTAGGAGTATTGAGTATCTAGGCATGCAGAAGGTAATTAGTTACAGAACCGGCAGGTTTAGATGTTTGTTTAAAGAACTGTTTTTTTCTTAGTGATTTAGCTGAATATAGTATGTTTGGGGCCGGGGAACAGATGGGGAGAGGAAGAAAGAAAGAAAGAGACAGAGAAACACAGAGAGAAAGATAGGGACAGAGACAGAGAGACAGAGATAGAAAGACACACAGAGAAAAGAGAGACACATGCACACATAAAGAGAGATGGAGACAGACAGAGACACAGAGACAAAAAGAAAGTCACAGAAAGAGACAGAGAGAGAGAAGAGGAGAGGAGAAGAGAGGAAAAAAGGAGAGAAGAGAGGAAAGAGGAGAAGAGATAAAGAAAAGATAAAGAGGAGAAGAGAGCAGAGAAGAGAGAAGAATAGACAATTTAGCAACGAAAAGATTGCAAAGGAAAATTTCCAGTCTTTAAGGTAAATAAAATCAGCTTCAAGAAAGAGAATCTAGTATAGCAGGAAAAGTACTCAGCTTGGAATCTTGAAATATGAGTTCAAATTCTGCCTCTGCCACATATTAATTGTTTAATCTTTGGCAAGTCACTTAAGCACTCTGCCCCTTCCTTTCCTCATTTGTAAAATGAGAGGATTGAACTAGTTGATCTCTCCCTAAGGCCCTTTCCAATTTTGGTTTTATGATACTATACATGTTAGGAAATGTCATTAAATAATTGCTTGTATATTTCCCTCCCCATATCTCCTGCCAAAGATTAAAAAAGAAAAATAAAGAAAAGGAGAAACCAGAATTTTACAGTGATACAAGTTGTTTTTATTTTATTTTAAAAATTTTTTGCTATAGTAGCCAACATAGAATCTTATAGTGGTTATAGTTAACATGAGGGTTAACTGGCCTTCAGTTTCAAATATTACATTTGTTTTATAGTCTTAACATATAATGAATTACAGACCTTGAAACAAATGGTTCTGTTTCCTATTTACGTAAATACTGAGATAAGGGAAGTGGAGAACTCACAAGAATAATACATAATTCCTGAGAAAGCTGAACTGAAGTACCATATTCAGATCTGGTAAACAGAAAAAAGGATTGTGGGAACTTTGAACTTTGATATAGTTTTTATAGAGTGATGAGGAAGATAAAAAATGAAAAAGTTTGGTTTTTCATAGGTACACAAATTGACAGTATGATGCTCCATATTCATTTCTATATGCAAGGTAGACAGCGTCATTTTTTCTAACACTTTCCATTTTATTTTAAAAAGCTGAGTCGATGCTGTTCTTGAGCCATACATATCGTGAGATTCTGTCCCTTTTTACATACTTTCTGTTTGACTACTCCTCCCTACCCCTACCCACAGTGGTGAAATTCTGTTTTATGCATATATGAAAAGGATATGGGAAGAATCTTCAAACCCAAATTTCAAAATGGTGACTGTTTAAATTAGTTTTTTAAATGATCCTTTTACAAATTAAGATAACTTGATATGTTGTCTACCTTTTCATGTACAACTGCTAAGTTTCCAAATGCTCTCATGGAATTTATACCCCAAAGCTATTTATGGCCAAGGTAACCTCCTGCCCTTCAACATATATAGCACTGTGGTGCATATCTTCTACTGTATGTGGGAGGATGGGTGTGTTAGTTGCATGGTATTTAGAAGCCGGATATCATTTGTTTTCAACTGCCCACCAACATCAGGGCAGGGTTAGCACTGGAATAGGAATTTCAAATATTAGTTATTATTTCTTATTTTAAAATGGAAAAATATTATTACTAATTATAAACTGGGTTCCAAAGTGTGCAGTCACTATACCAAACATAGAATTAAATGGTCTCTTCAAAGAAACTCTAGTTTTCAAAATTACATAGACAAGAGAACAGATTTAGCAAAAATTCTTTTTAAAAAACATGAGATTGTGCACATCAGCAGATACATTTTTAATAGCTAACTTTTCATGTAGAATGGAACTATAGGAATGACTCCTTATATTGGCAAAGAGTTCATACTTGAATGTATGCTAAACATAAACAAAAGATATCTAATTATGTTATTAAATCTGTAGTCTAGGTGAATAATACAACTTTATACTAAACAATGGCAAAATTAGAATAAAGAGATTTAACATATTAATAATAAAATAATAATAAAGATCTTTCTCTTTCAATAAGATTTTATATATCTTTAAAAGTTGTAAATGACAGCTATATACCACAACAACACTCTACAATCCAGCTACATGTCCTTTTCACATTCTATTGCATTTCCAGACTTTATACCTTTGCATTGACTGTCTACCATGGTTGGAATGCACTGCCTCTTCCCTTCCTGTCAGCCCTAGAATAAATTTAAATCTTTCATTTGTAGGCCAATCCTGATACATTCATAGAGGCCTTTCCAGAAGACTGGTCATTTGTTTAGGTCATTAGATTAGGTCATTTGGGATGTCACCAAGAACATCTCCAAAGGCATAGAAAGTTGATGGGTTATACATATAGATGAACTCACAGGTATTTTGAATCCTGATGTATCAAGTAGTTCCAAGAATGATGATGATAATTATGTTAATACAAATTCAACCTTCAAATATGCAAAAATTTCTAGACACAAAGTGATAGTAGATGTAAAAGAACTTTAAAAAGCCTCTCTCTTAGTATATGAAACTCCTGGCCACCCAGCAGCAAACAAACATATATAAAACAGTTAAAGCTCTGGAATTACACTTCATATGTTATAACTGATAAAAAGTCTTGTCAATATTCATTCACTATATCTATATGAAAAAATACTCAAATTCTCCCTTGGAATCTTTCTATTCTTTTCTAAAATAGGCAAGTCTGATAAGGTTGTTCCTTTTTTGCCCTAATCTACATGAAGTTATGTATATGTTTGGTGGAAAGCAATTAAGTAAGTAATATCTTATAAGGGAGAAAGAAAAATGAAAAAAAATCTACAAAAAACTTAGTAAAGAAGTTTGGGATCATTTTGTTGAGTTATAAGCAGCCTGTCCACTTCCAAAATCTACCGACAATATCAGTCAGCAAACTAGCATTTATTAAGTGCCTACTATGTGCCATGATCTGTGCTAATTAATGTTTTATAGCACAGTATCCAAAATTATCTTTGGAGGCAACATGGTGCCTTAGAAAATCAGCCTCAATGTTCAGAAGATCTGCACTCAAGTCTTGCCTCTGACACAGAGGACACCAGTGTCCCTGCATTATAGCCATGAAGGGAAATAAAATATAAGACTAGAAAGGCAAGAAGGGTCCAACAGCTTTGAATGCCAGAGGATTTTATATTTCATCTTGGAAGCAATAGAGAGTCACTGAAGTTTAACAAATGTGAAAATAGCATAGTTAGACCCATATTTGAGACTAAAAATCAATTTGATATCTGAGGGAAATCAATCAGAGCAGCAGGCTAAGTGCAATGATCCAGGCATAAGGTGATGAAGGTTGGTAGCAAAGTGTGAATCTGGGGTGACTGGGAGAATGCCCTTGGTCAAAATATGATAGAAAGAGGGGAGAGCTTGGGAGAAAAGAAATTGACTTTAGTTTTGGATACATTGCTTTTAAGATGTCTATGGGACATCAAGTTTTAAAGTGTCCAATAGGCAGTTGGAGATGCAAGACTGGAGGTCAGCAAAGGAATTAGGACTGGATGAGTAAATTTGAGATTTATCAGCATAATTGAATCCATGGGAGTCCATGGGATCACTTAATAAATAGTACAGAAGAGAAGAAAGACCAGACTCTTAGGGGGCATCCATAGTTAGTAAGTGTTATTTAAAAGCAAATCAAGCACAGGAGGTTAAGAAGAAGCTACTGAATAGGTAGAAGGAGAACCATAAAAAAGAAATGTCATGAAAAATCTAGAAAGAAGAAATTATTATGGAGAAGAGGGTAACTGATAATTTCAGAGGCTGCTGAGACATCAATAAGGATGAGATTTGAGAAAAGATGAATAGACATTTCAATTGTGAAATTGGATGCAACTGGTAAATTGGCATGCAATTGATAAATCATTGGTAACTTTGGAGAGAAAGTTTCAGTAAATTATGAAGTTGAAAACCAGACTGAAGAAAACTAAGAAAAGATTAAGAAGAAAGAAAATTTGGGATTTGAACCCAAATCTTCTGAAAATAAAGTAGATGCCGCCTCTAGAGTGAGATAGATTTGCAATCATCTGTCTTTACATATCAGCCAGGTCAGTTCATGCCAAATGATTACTGGGCATATGAAAGTTTTCTAACCAAAAGTATCTCTGTATCTCTTGCATCTTGTTTAAAATCTTATCATTAGAATAATTAAGGCACTCTCCCTATTAATTTATACATTATTCAACAGGCATTGGCAGTTGATCAAGCAAAATGCTATATTAGCTGTCATAGCCCAGGGACAGTAAGGTATAAATACATGGTCCTTACCTCAAATGTGAACATTCCTGGGAAAAACAACTGATGGAGTTGACAAGTAGGCATAGAATCTGCTTTCTTTGCTCACAGAGTATGATTAATGGCTATCTAGATCACATAACTTTAGGTGTACTAGAAAGAGTCTACTTTCCCAAAAAATATATCCAGACTTTCTCCTCATATGCCTGAGATTCCTTTCACAAGTATTTGTAACTATAATACTGAGTAGTCATTTGATGGACTAGATCCTTCCTATAACAATTAGCTCTAAATATTCAAATACTCTGATAGAAGCAAAATGATCATGTTTACATTAAATCTCTTCTAAGAGAAAATTTTATTCTCCCTACTTGGGGAGAAAAAGAGGGTATAAAAGCCACTAAATTCTCTTTTTTTGAATACATTTTTTATTATTATAGCTTTTTATTTATAAGATATATGCATGGGTAATTTTTCAGCATTGACCCTTGCAAAACCTTGTGTTCCAACTTTTCCCCTCCTTCTCCTCACCCCCTCCCCCAGATGGCAGGTATCTTTTCCTGTCATCCTAGCCAATCTGAGAGGTGTGTAGGTGGTATCTCAGAGTTGTCTTAATTTGCATTTCTCTGATCAATAGTGATTTGGAATACCCTTTCATATGAGTGGAAATAGTTTCAATTTCATTATCTGAAAATTGTCTGTTCATATCCTTTGACCATTTGTCAATTGGAGAATGGCTTGAAATTCTTATAAATTAGAGGCAATTCTCTATATATTTTGGAAATGAGGTCTTTATCAGAACTTTTGACTGTAAAAATGTTTTCCCCAGTTTATTCCTTCCCTTCTAATCTTGTCTGTATTAGTTTTGTTTGTATAAAAGCTTTTTAATTTGATGTAATCAAAATTTTCTATTTTGTGACCAATAATGATCTCTAGTTTTTCTTTGGTCACAAATTCCTTCCTCCTTCACAGGTCTGAGAGGTAAATGATCCCATGTTCTTATAATTTATTTATAATCTCATTATACCTAGATCATGAACCCATTTTTGACATAATCTTGGTGTATGGTGTTAAGTGTGGGTCAATGTCTAGTTTCTGCCATACTAATTTCCAATTTTCCCAGCAGTTTTTGTCAAATAGTGAATTCTTATCCCCAAAGCTGGGGCCTTTGGTTTTGTCAACACTATATTATTTAAGTTGTAGACTATTTTGTCCTGTGAACCTAACTTATTCCACTGATCAATTAGTCTATTTCTTAGCCAATACCAAATGGTTTTGGTGACTGCTGCTTTGTAATATAGTTTTAGATCTGGTACAGCTAAGCCACCTTCATTTGATTTTTTTTTTCATTAGTTTCCTTGAAAATCTTGACCTTTTGTTTTTCCAGATGAATTTTATTGTTATTTTTTCTAAGTCATTGAAATAGTTTCTTGGGAATCTGATTGGCATAGCATTAAGTAAATAGATTAGTTTAGGTAGTGTTGTCATCTTTATTATATTCACTCTACCTATCCAAAAGCACTTAATATTTTTTCCAGTTGATTAGATCTGACTTTTTATCTGTATGGAAAGTGTTTTATAGTTTTGCTCGTATTAGTTCCTGACTTTCCTTTGGCAGATAGATTCCCAAATATTTTATACTATCAGCAGTTACTTTAAATGGAATTTCTCTTTGTATCTCTAACTGTTGGATTTTGTTAGTGATAAATAAGAATGCTGATGACTTGTGTGGATTTATTTTGTATCCTGCAACTTTATAAAGATGTGGATTATTTGTAATAACTTTTTAGTAGAATCTCTGGGGTTCTCTAAGTATACCATGATATAATCAGCAAAGAATGATAATTTAGTTTCCTCATCGCCTATTCATATTCCTTTAATCTCTTTCTCAACCCTTATTGCCAAAGCTAGCATTTTTAATACAATTTTTAATAGTAATGGTGATAGTGGGCAACCTTGTTTCACTCCTGATCTTATTGGAATGGTTGCAGTTTGTCCCCATTACATATGATGCTTACTGATAGTTTTAAATAGATACTACTGATTATTTTAAGGAAAATAAGCATTTATTCCTATACTCTCAAGTGTTTTTAATAGGAATGGATGTTGGATTTTATCAAATGTTTTTCTGCATCTATTGAGATGATCATATGGTTTTTGTTAATTTGGTTATTAATATGTCCAATTATACTGATAGTTTTCCTAATATTGAACCAGCCCTGCATTCCTGATATAAATCCTACTTGATCATAGTGTATTATCCTGGGGATGATTTTCTGTAGTCTTTTTGCTAATATCCTATTTAAAATTTTAGCATCAATATTCATTAGGGAGATTGGTCTATAATTTTCTTTCTCTGTTTTCAATCTACCTGGTTTAGATATCTGTGTCATAAAAGGATTTGGTAGGACTCCTTCATTCCCTATTTTTTTCAAATAGTTTATAAAGCATTGGGGCTAATTGTTCTTTAAATGTTTGGTAGAATTCACATGTAAATCCATCTGGTCCTGGGGATTTTTTTTTAGGGAGTTCATTAATAGCTTGTTCTATTTCTTTTTCTGAAATGGGATTATTTAAGCAATTTACTTCCTCCTCTGTTAATCTGGGAAGCCTATATTTTTGGAGCTAGTCATCCATTTTGCTTAGGTTATCAAATTTATTGGCATAAAGCTGGGCAAAGTAACTTCTAATTATTGCTCTAATTTCCTCTTCATTGGTGGAAAGTTCTCCCTTTTCATTTTTAAGACTAACAATTTGCTTTTCCTTTTTCCTTTTTCTAATCAAATTTACCAAATGTTTATCTATTTTGTTGTTTTTTCACAAAACCAACTCTTAGTTTTATTTATTAATTCAATAGTTTTTTTAATTTCAATTTGATTAATTTCTCCTTTTAATTTTAGAATTTCAAATTTAGTATTTGATTGGGAGCTTTTAATTTGGTCTTTTTCCAGCTTTTTAAGTTACAAGCCCAATTCATTGATCTTCTCCTTCTCTATTTTATTCAAGTAAGCCTCTAGAGATATAAAATTTCCTCTTGTTATCACTTTGGCTGCATCCCACAAATTTTGGTATGTTGTCTCATTGTTGTCATTCTCTTGAATGAAATTATTAATTGTGTCTATGATTTGTTGTTTCACCCGTTCATTCGTTAGCATGAGATTATTTAGTTTCCAATTACTTTTTGGTCTATTTACTCCTAGCTTTTTGTTGAATGTAGTTTTTATTACATCATGATCTGAAAAGAATACATTTACTATTTCTGCCTTTCTGCATTTCATTTTGAAGTCTTTATGTACTAATATATGGTCAATTTTTGTATAGGTTTCATGAACTTCTGAGAAGAAAGTATATTCCTTAATATTTCCATTCAGTTTTCTTCAAAGATCTATCATACCTAACTTTTCTAATATTCTATTTACCTCTTTAACTTCTTTCTTATTGTTTTGTGGTTTGATTTATCTAATACTGAGAGTGCAAGGTTGAGATCTCCCACTATTATAGTTTTGCTATCTATTTCTTCTTGCAAGTCTCTTAATTTCTCCTTTAGGAATTAAGATTCTATACCACTTGGTGCATATATGTTTAATATTGATATTGCTTCATTATCTATGCTACCCTTTAGCAAGATATAGTTTCCTTCCTTATCTCTTTGAATTAGATCAATTTTTGCTTTCACTTGAGCTGAGATAAAGATAAGCCACTAAATTCTTAAATAACATAAAAACTCAAAAGATAGGCACCTTAGAAGGTGAAAAGTGTTGAACTCAAAACTTTGCTGGCCTAGTATAATCCTTCTTTCCTTTCCAAATGTGATGTTTCTTTTACTGTACATATGTATCACTTAAAAATCCCTAATTTATAAACACCTTCCTAGGCTCACCAGTCAATGTTGCTAGCCGCATAAAGACAAGTCCTAGACTTCTTAAACTGACTTTTATTATGATTAATCTGTCATCTCAATGATGTGAATATTTCCTCCAAGAGAAAAAACTGCAACCCCTTTACACTCTCTCATCCTTTACGACAATCTCTGTTCTTTCATAATTTCTCCATTATAAATTCACACAATTCACCTTCATGTCTCTTATATTATTTTGTGAATAGACTAAACATTAAAGTGCAGCACTTAGGGTATTAATCTGTTATTATTCAACTCTGGTAGGTAGAGCAATGGATAGAGCATAATACTTACAATCAGGTTCTTTCCTTTGCCCTATTCTTTCTATATACTATTTCACTTGGTGAACTAGTCAGATGACAAAATGGATAGAATGGTCTCAGAGTGAGGAAGATAAGTTTCAATTCACTCTACTGGCTATGAGTCTTTGAACAAATCGATAAACTCAAAGATTCATACCTTTGTGTCATCCTCAACTCTTCTCTCTTTTTTTCATACACACAACCATATCCAATCAATTGCCAAATCCTATTGTTTTCACTTTAGTTAGCTTTCTTTTATATGACTTTTTCTCTCTTCTGATATTACCATCAGCCTTGTGCAGGCCTTCATTACCTCATATCTACACCATTTCAGTAACCTGCTATGCTACTTGAGCTCCTCATCACTACATCAGCAACCTTCAACATATACATATCTAAATATACATATGCATACATATAATTTTATTAATAAGCACCTTGAAATTGTCATAGTGTTTCACTGAAATTTTTACTTGATCCAGCCTTAAGCTCTCTGCTGTGTTTTAATTCCATATCCTAACTACTGAACATTTCAAATTACATATTCCACTGATATCTCAAATTCGACATATTCAAAACTGAAATCAACATTTCTTTTCCTCTATTCGCATTCTCTCTCTCTCTCTCTCTTTGTCTTTCTCTCTCTCTCTCTCTCTCTCTCTCTCTCTCTCTCTCTCTTTCTTTCTCTTTTTCTCTCTCTCTTTCAATAACCTACTTCTTTTCTGAACTTTCATATTTCTGTTGAGGATCCCACCATCTTACTAGTCTCCCATATTTATTGGGCATTTTTCTTGACTCTTCATTGTTTCTTATTCCACACATTCAAACAAATGCTAAATTTTTCCATTCTTGTCATTTCTTTATAACATTTCTCACCTCTAACTTCTTCTGTCTAGCTACAAAAGATAGGCACTTTCACTCAGGCCTAAGGATCTCTTGAATAAATTATTACAATAACCTCCTAATTGGTCCTTCTGTCTCAAATCTGCTCACCATCAATCCATCGTGTGTGTGTTTTTCAAAATTTTCCTAAAGAATAGATCACGTAACCCCCCTTTTTAATAAACTCCAGTGACTTTCTATTGCCTCTAGAATGAAATAAAAATTCTTTTATTTGAAATATAAAGATTACCACACTGAAGGTCTACAGAGCTACAACTAGTCCTCTTCATCATCATAAAAAAAAAAAAAAAAAAAGAATAGCCAGAATCTCATTTAACTTTACAGGAAATTCAAGTATGACACTCTTTTCTTCAACTAAAAGGTTAGATATAGATTCTATTTTTCCTAAAATATCAATTTACTGATGACACACAGAGTTCATAAAAGTTTGAAGAGAAGACAGTATTTTTTAACCCAGCATTGAATTGGGTGATCTGAATTCATTCTACGGGCTCATAGAGATTCTGAGAGAGAAGACCTTTGGTGCAGGCAAGCCAAGCCTGTGGTTGGGAAATAAAGAATCGAGTTTTAGAAGCAACCATTTTTTAATCTAATTCATTTCTTTATTTGGAGAACTTTGATTCTTGCAGCAAATATAACAACAAACTCTTGGTTGTGGTATCTTGTTTTGATTTTTAACAGTCTCAAAGTCAAGTACCAAGGTGTATTTCCTGATACTTTATGTATACAGAGATCAATCATTGAGAGATCTCTACTGAACATTTTGTATAAGCTCTAGAAGTTGTTGTTAAATGATTAGAAAAAAATTTTTTGAGGTTGATTTTAAATTATTTATGTAAATATTATAATATTCATGTTCTAATTACATTGGTTTTATAAAGAAAAGCAATTTCTTCTTCAACAACCATCTGAAAATACATTACCCTTTAGTTAGAATTGAAAAAAAAGTTTGAAGGACAAACTTTCCGCATAATTCCTCCTGGAACAAAATTCAGAAGAAAATCTTTTTGGATACTTGTGCATTTACAAAAGCTATTTTTCAGGCCTGTAATTCTCTCCTTAATTTTAATTCCTAGATTCCCTGGCTTCCTTCAAGATATTGTCTTTCCTGTTAGAATGTAAGTTCTTTGAGAATGGGAACCATTTTTCTTTTTTTCCACCTTTTTTTGTATCCTCTATACTTATAACAATACTTAGCAATAAATAGCTTAAAAATGCTTGTTGCCTGTCTTTTCTGTATAACTTTCCCTTCTGGTTTTAATTATTCTTTCTCAGGTAGTCAGTTAGAGGATACAGAGATACCCAGGGCCAATCTTTGTGTGATCTGAACTTTTCTTTCCACTAAATCCCTTATTAAGTACTATTCTATCTATCAGGACCTAGCAAAACTGTGAGAAGTAGGTGAAGTTTATTTTCAGTAGGAGCAAGAAATAGCGCTGTGTTCTAAGGCAAAGACCACTACCCAGATGCTTTGAAATGCCCACATATATACAGCCTATAGAAAATATCTGTCCCAATGTTTACTACCAGAAATATAGATAAATGAGAAATATTTGGAGAAAGATCAAGGAAATCATGAACATGTTACTTTCTCTGATTATAAAGTTTGTGGAGAGGAAATGAAAGTTGGAAGATAAAAGGATCAGTGAATAGAAAGCAAAATATATATATATATATATTGATCCAGTTCTATTTGAATGTAACCAGAGCTAATTTTTAATCATTTGCTATACGCTGTTATATATGCCCGAAAACAGGTGAGAGAGACTTAAAATGCATATAATAATTAGATTTCTGCCCCCTCGTTGTTTCCATATTTAACAAAATTTAGGAGGAAGTAAAGAGAAAAAAAATTATATATCTCTGTAAAGTCAAGCATGTTTTCACTTTCCCTTGATCTTATTACAGTCCTACCTCTTCTCTCTCCCCCTGCCCATTTCTTTTAAGAAGTGAACAGGCTTAGATGAGTTATGAATTAAAGATCAATTATATAACCAATTAAATAACAAGCATCTATTTAAGGAGGAAGGGATGTATAGATTAGTCAAAATGACTCCTGTTCTCAAGATGTTTACCTTTTAATGAGAGAAACAACATATTCATAAATCAGTACACATGTGATAGAGAGTAGCTGGAAGATAAGGGAAGCTAAAATGGACAGAGTGCTAGGCCTGGAGTCAGGAAGACTCATTTTCTGAGTTCAAATTTGGCCTCAAACATTTACTAAATGTGTAATCCTGGGCAAGTCCCTTCACCCTGTTTGCCTCGGTTTCCTCATCTACAAAATGAGCTGGAGAACGCAATGTGAGATCACTTTAGCACCTATGCCAAGGTAACCCCAAAATGGGGTTACAGTGACAATCAATACTGAAAAATGATTAAACAACAATAATTCAAAACCTAGAAGATAATCTTAAAGGATAAGGCACTAACAGTTTAATTTATTTAAAATTGAATTTTAACTATTTGTGTTATTTAAATTATTACTAATCTATAATAGATTATCTGTCTTATTTTCCCTGGTTCTGAAAATAATGTAAGACAAATTATTTTAAACTTTCAAAATCTGATTTTTTTCTTTTATTTTCATCAGAATATTAATAAACTAGAGGTTGTATAATAGACTGGGAGAGAGGAAGACATGAATTCAAATTCTATCTCTGACACTAGATATATATATATATCTCCAAGTAAGTCATTTTATTTCCTCTAACTCTTAGGCTGCTCTCTTGGCCTACAAATCTGAAATGGTCATGATCTAATGGAATTTTTGTACTGATGTGTATACTGGGTGTACTGATGTTGACATATCAACAAGTGTGCCTTTGGGAGAAAAGTGCGAGAAATAATAGTTCATGCTATATTTAGTATAATTTTGTAGATTGGTTCTAGGGAAAAACTTCCATGAAATATTACCATTATGCATGTTGTCCTTTGGAATGAAAATGCCTATGATTTCAAAATATTAGTGTAATATGGATGTAATCTGAAAATGTACAGCTACATAAACTATTTAGCAAAAAGATTCCAACTGTAAGCATTTTATATATTAGATTTTTAAAACAATATTTGAATATTTTATATATTCATATATACACAGAACTAGGTAACCCACACATCTATACATATATGTGCCTGTATATGTGTGCTACTTCTTTGTCATATGTAGCTTTTTTGTATCTTTCCCAACAAACATTTATTTAGCTACATGGCTCTGGGCAAATTCTTTAATTTCTGTTCCTTCAGTTTTCTCATCTATAAAATGGGTTTTTCTCTCCCAGAGTTGTTATAAAAATCAAATACAGTATTAGCCATAAAACACTTAATAGACTGCCTAACATAGAGTGCTGCATAAATGTTAATTTTTTTTTGCTATGGCTGTATTGAATTTGATTATTATCTAATGCAAGCCCTTCACTTTTCAGATGAAAAAAAAAGAGCCCAGAGGAAAGTTTTTACTCAAGGTCACAGAATAAGTAAGTGATAAGGTTAGGTTTCAAACTCATAATTTTCTGTTTTTAAATCCAGTTCTGTTGTGTTTCTCTACCACCACCAAAATCATACTATACCTCTTTGTTTATAATTAAAATTTCATATCTTTTTATTATAAATACATATATCTGGGAAACCACAGATCTGAGCCTACCATAAATTTTTATTCAAGTATTAACACCATCTATTAAGACTTACTTTATTTAATTGTGCAGAAGAGGAAAAATATTCAACAAAATTATTTAGCAGTACTTTGATATGTGATTTGCTAGATAAAGTGATAAGTGTGCAGAATGAGCAATAAAATGCCAGGGAAAGCAAACAGTTCTGTAATGTTTACTTCCTAAGTTTAAATGATCCTAATCTCCATATATGACTTGTCGGCATCAGAATCCAATTTGAGTATGGAATTAATGTCACTGTTTTAGGCTTGAGTGATTCAATCAGCAAACCCTCAATAACATAATATGCACAGAGAACTGATTTGGAAGTCAGCAGTTTGATTTATATATACTAGTTTCAAGCAAGCTATAGTAGCATCTATCAGCATCTTTTTAAAAAATCTGTAGTTACACTATGTGATATACCAAAACTAATGGATATTTTCTATATAATAGAGTATCAAGTTAGAGTGAAGAGGGGAGTACTAAAAAGGGAAGGGAAAAAGGGAGGGAAGGAAGAGGGAGGGAGGGAAGAAGAAATAAAGGAGGAAGGGATGGAGGGGAAGAAGGAGGAGGGGGGAGGAAGAGAATGAAAGGAAGAAAATTAAAGGAAAAAAACACTTTTAATTTTCTGAGAAAGTTTATGTTTAGATTTAGAGGAAGTAGTCTAGTAAAGAAGAATCTTGTAGTCTTACTTAATCACTTTAGGAAATTCCTTCTATGGAAACATCTTCCATGAATTCCTTCATCAGAGAGAGGCAACTCATCTGCAGCTGAGGCTTTAAAAGTTACCCAAAGCACTGAGGAGCAAGATGATGTGTACATGGTCACATAGCTAATGCTTGTGTTCAGATTCAAAATCAACTTTTCCTTACTCCAGGGGAGATCCTCTAACACTAAGCCATGTTTATTCAGATAGCTTCAATTTTTAACAGTACTAATTCACATCTGAATAGTGTTTTTACCATAACTCAGAGAACTGCAATGACTTGCCTGTGGTCACAAAGTAGAATTAGACACAAAGCACCACAATTCAAACTCTTGTGCCTCAAACTCTGAGTCCAATGCTCTTTTCACATTATACTGGTTCTATATTGAATCTGGGAAGTCTGAAAGCTATAAACCTATCCAGACCTTCAATGACTATTCAAATTTGGGTTCCATAGGATCTTTCTGACAATTTCAGAAAAAGTTTGGAACACGTCCCTTCTCTAAGTAAGAAAAAAATTGAAAGGGAGCAATAAGAGTACAATAACATTTCAGTAAGCTGCCATGAAGAAAAAAGCTGATAAAGACAGAGTCACAATAAAAGCTCCCATTGTTACAATGCTTTAAGATTGATAAAGTATTTTCCTTGAAATGATAATAATGATGGTTCACACAAATATAGCACTTTTAGATTTGCAAAGCACTTT
Organism: Antechinus flavipes; assembly: GCF_016432865.1. NCBI lineage: Eukaryota > Metazoa > Chordata > Mammalia > Dasyuromorphia > Dasyuridae > Antechinus > Antechinus flavipes. The sequence goes on from NC_067399.1 coordinate 198,768,156, forward strand.
AATTATCTCATTTGAGACTCACAATAATTGTTGAGGTAGGTTTTTGATTTGTTTCATTTTAGACTGGGCCAGTGATATAATTGATATGGTGATTTCTTAATGAAGAGTTCCTTAATTGGAGTGGCCCTGTGTGGCCCTGAGCAAACCACTTTACCTCAGTTTGCCTCAGTTTCCTCAACTATAAAATGGTGGTAATAATAACACTCAAGAGTTATTATGAGGAACAAATAAAAAAAATTTGCAAAATACTTAATACTGTGTCTGACATATAGTAAATAGTGTATTTTGTTGTTTGGTCATGTCTGACTTTTGGTAACCCATCAGAGTTTTTTGGAGTGGTTTGCCATTATCAATTTTTTCTGCAATAGATTAAAGTAAGCAGAAGTTAAGTGACTTGCCCAGGATAACACAGCTAGTCTGAAGTTTTATTTGAACTCAGGTCTTCTTGACTCCAAGTCCAGCACTTTTCTCTACTTGTACTACTTACCTGCCTCTAAGTTATACATAAATGTTAACTATCAAATAGCAGCAGCATCATCACCACCACCACCACTACCATTATCATTATTATTCTAAAAAGTTGCCCAGACCACTGAAAGGATAAGTAACTTGCCAGTATGACAAAGCTGGTATGTTGCAGAGGTAGATAAAAACATGTATTTCTTGCTATCTCTAAAGCTTCTTCTCCTATAAGACACTACTTCTATCTAGAAATAGGTATTACAAATACTTTTATATCCATCCTATAAGATAAAAATCATGGATTATCATTATCACTATCCAAAAAAAGGGTTTGGAGACTTAGACAAATGAAGCAGCTTTTTCAAGATCCCACTCAGGTTTCCTGTCTCTGAATCAAGCATTCTTTCCATGTTGCTTGGGACTTGGAATCCAGGTAATTAAGAGCAAGCTTATGGGTCTGTGGCAGAACTGCAACATAATAATTTGGAATGGAGTGATGGGATTTTAGAGGTGGGAGCCATGATTTTTGCTTGCTCTTAATTATCTTTGGTCTGCTATTTACACATTGGTTGATTGTAGAATTTGGATCTGGGTCTTCCTGATTCCTTTATAAATTTCTGTTCTCTCCTGCAATACAAAGCAACCAAGAGTTACTAAGAAGTATGTGCAAGGCCCTGTCCTGAGTGCTGGAGCTACAAAAGTAAACGAAATAACAATGCCTTTAAGCTGCTTAGATTTAATGGATACTATTCATAGTACATAGATTGGCTTTTGTTTTGTGTGTGTATTTAACTTTGAGACACTGACTGTGGAGACTCACAGAAGTTCTGGTCTAAGACTATGGAAGGTTTCTGTGCAACTTACTTTATGGAGTTATGGTCAAACTCTGTGAAAAGTCAAACTTTTCTTTATTTATTTTTTAGCATTCCTTGCTATTTAAATAAAAGAACATAACATGTTCACCAATGAGTATAATCTTCAAATAACTTTTGACCTCATGAATTTGAATGCTGTTTCCAGGGACTAAGATGATAACCCACTCAAATCTATCTACCTATAGACAGCATAGCGCCTGTCACATAATAATCACTTAATAAACATTTGTTGCCTGCCTATTATACTGTCACTAATGTCATATCCATGACCTATAAAATTTTAAGGGATTTTTAATTTTTTTAATTTTAAAATGTTAATTTTTTTTAAAAAATCAGATTTTTCATAAAGGTTGCCAAATAGTAATAAAATAGAAGTCAGCTGCATTTATATTTATTACATTTTAAAATCAGAAATTTATTACATTTTAAAATCAGAAATTAGTGCCAAAATCCAGCTGTAGGCACTATGCATGTAAAATGTCAAGTTTTTCATGCTGACGGTTTGTTTTTTTTTTTAATCAATGATTTTGCAACCTTTGTGGTAAATCCAATACCTTGCTCAATCTTTCTGAATCTGTTGTCATTCACTTTATTATTTAGAATAATTAACATCTATATCATTTCTTATCAAACAGTGTATACCCTTTGATCCAGCAGTGTTTCTACTGGGCTTATATCCCAAAGAGATCTTAAAGGAGGAAAAAGGACACACATATGAAAAATTGTTTGTTGCAGCCCTTTTTGTAATGGCAAGAAAATGGAAACTGAGTGGGTGCCCATCAATTGGAGAATGGCTGAATAAATTATGATACATGAATGTTATGAAATATTATTGTTCTATAAGAAACAACCAACAGAATGATTTCAGAGGGGCCTGTAGCCTTATATGAACTTCTGCTAAGTGAAATGAGCTGAACCAGGAGACCATCATATATGGCAGCAACAAGATTATACAATAATCAAGTCTGATGGACATGACTCTCTTCAACAACGAGGTGATTCAAACCAGTTCCAATTGTTCAGTGATGAAAAGAGCCATCTACACCCAAAGAGAGGACTGTGAGAACTGACTATGGTTCACAACATAGCAGTTACACTCTTTTTGTTGTTTGCTTGCATTTTACTTTGTTTCTCTTTCTTTTTCTCATGTGGCATGATAATTGTATAAATGTGTATACATATGTTAGATTTAACATATATTTCTACCATATTTAACATATATTGGACTATTTGCCATATGGGGAGAGAACGGGGGAAGGGGAAAAAATTGGAACACAGGGTTTTGCAAGAGCTAATGTTGAAGAATTGTCCACTCTTTTGAAAAATAAAGCTTTAATTAAAAACAAATTAATTAATTTAAAAAACATTGATACCATTCTTTAAGATTTTCATAGAGTTTTAAAAATTATCTTCACATTAATCTTGGGGATTAAGTGCAATTATTACTCTCATTTTACAGGAAATTGAGGCATACCAAGATTAAATGTCTTGCCCAGGGTTATTTGCAAGTGTGTGAAGCAGAATTTGAGCTCAGCTCTTCCTGACTCTAGATCCAGCATGCTGGCTAAATAAAGAAGTTGGACTAGATCAGAGGATCATACATTAAGAATTCAGAAGGTGCTTAAATGGTCATCTGCATAGATTTGTGAATCTAGAATAGAAAAGGTTTCTATACATTTTTAGATCAACATCTTTTTATTTAGTTTTTAAATTAAATGTTTTTTTAACTAATGAAATCTGCCTTTTCTCCTTTCAACTTGCTCCCACTTAAGAGTGGGGAAAGGGAAAAAAAGCCATCTTTAGTCATATGAAAAAATGCTCTAAGTCATTATTTATTAGAGAAATGCAAATTAAAACAACTCTCAGGTTGATTAAGATGACAAGAAAAAATAATGATAAATGCTGGAAGGAATTTCGAAAAACTTGGACACTAATGCTTTGTTGGTGAAATTGTAAAAAAATCCAACCCTTCTGGAGAGCAATTTAGAACTATGACCAAAGGGCTGTCAAAGGCATACCCTTTGATCCAATAGTACTACTACTGGATTTATACTCTGAGGAAATTATAAAGGAGGAAAAAACACTCACTTGTGCAAAAATATTTGTAGAAGCTCTTTTTGGGATGGCAAAGAATTGGAAAATGAGTAGCTGCCTATTCATTGGGGAATGGCAGAACAAGTTATAGTATATGAAAGTAACGGAATATTATTGTTCGATTAAAAAAAATGAACATGATGATTACAGAAAGGCTTGGAAAGATTTACAAAAACTGATGCTGAGCAAAACAAGCAGAACTAGGAATACACTGTACACAGTAACAGCAAGATTGTGCAGTGATCAACCATGACAGTCTGGGTTCTTCTCAGTGGTATGGTGATCCAAGGCAATTTCAATAAACTTTGCATAGAAAGTGCTCCATTTGTATCCAGAGAGAAATGTGAAGACTGAATGTAAAGCATACATGCTATGTTCCCATTTTTTCCTCTCATAGTCTTTCCCTTTTGTTCTGATTTTTCTCTCCCATCATGATTCATAAATGTGTATTTTTTTAAAATAAATGCATCTTTATAACCAAATAAAATAAAATAATAAAAAATACATATGATAAAGCAAAATAAATTCCATGTTGGCCATGTCTAAATAATACACATATACATACACATGTGCATGTGTATGCATGAATAAACACATATGATATATGTACAGGTACACAGTAAATGTGACTATAATGCCTGAACATATATGTAATATAGTATATTGTAATTTTGAGTGTTACATGTGAAATTGTGTATATGTGTATGTATATAAATATGCATATTTATACACATTCACATATATCTATATGTCTCACTTTGCACTGAGAATCCATCACTTCTTTGTCAAGAGCTGGCCTACATTTTCCTCATGAGTCTTCTGGTATTATGGTTGATCCTTTCATTGATTAGAGTTCTTTAGTCTTTCAAAGTTGCCTTACAATATTCTTTGTTAAAAAAATGTATATATATTGTTCTGGATCTGCTTACTTCACTCTGGAAAAGTTCATACAAGTCTTCCCAGATTTTTCTGAAGCCATCTCCTTCCACATTATAGTACATTACATTACTTCAGATTTTTATACCATAATTTGTTCATTCATTCTCCATTTAATGGGTAACCTCTAGGTTTCTAGTTTTTAGCTGCCAAATGTAAAATTCTCTTCAGTCCTGAGGAGACAATGGTTAAATCTAGTTTAGCATTGATTTAATCCTACAACAAATAATGGTTTCCTAGTCATATAATTGGTTTATACTCAGTGTAGAGCATATAAGCTAGCAGCCTTAGCCAGGATTTATTCAGAGAGATTTAGAGATTCAGAGAAGCTGGCAGAGGCAGAGAAAACAAAAGACTGGTGGCAGGAGCTCAAGCTCTCGGAACCAAGGTGAGAGATAGGCCTCTAAGAAAGTTAACTGGGCCCCAGGAAAAGAGACAAGATTTTGAAAGAGATAATAAAGGATTTGGATTTTAACAGCTGGCTGTACTTGTGGTGATTACTGAACTGAAATGAAGGCTGTTCCCAGAGACCTCCAGGAAACAAGCAAAGAGAATTTTACATTTGGCAGCTAAAAACTAGAAACCTAGAGGTTACCCATTAAATGGAGAATGAATGAACAAATTATGGTATAAAAATCTGAAGTAATGTAATGTACTATAATGTGGAAGGAGATGGCTTCAGAAAAATCTGGGAAGACTTGTATGAACTTATCCAGAGTGAAGTAAGCAGATCCAGAACAATATATATATATATATATATATTTTAACAAAGAATATTGTAAGGCAACTTTGAAAGACTAAAGAACTCTAATCAATGAAAGGATCAACCATAATACCAGAAGACTCATGAGGAAAATGTAGGCCAGCTCTTGACAAAGAAGTGATGGATTCTCAGTGCAAAGTGAGACATATAGATACATGTGAATGTGTATAAATATGCATATTTATATACATATACATATACACAATTTCACATGTAACACACAAAATTACAATATACTATATTACATATATGTTCAGGCATTATAGTCACATTTACCGTGTTCTCTGATCTGCTATGTATGTTTTTTGGTATATTTGAGTCCTTTTCTCATCTTTTGATACTTTTGAGGTATATGTCAAGTTTTGGTATTGCTGGGTCAAAAGATATGCACAGTTTAATAACTTTTAGGGAATAGTTCTACTTTATTTTCCAGAATGTTTGAACCAATTCACAGATTTAACAATAATATATTAATGTATCTGTTTTTCCACAAAGTATTGTCATTTTCCTTTTATTGTCAACTTTGCCAATCTGATGGCTATGAAGTAAAACTTCAGAGCTGCTTTAACTTGCATTTCAATAATTGTTAATAATTTAGAACACTTTTCAAATATGGCTATGTATAGCTTAGATTCTTTTTTTTAAAGATAATAATAATAATAATAATTAGCACTTATGTAGTGCTACTATGTGCCGTATTGTGCTAAGCACTTTACATGTATGATTTCATTTGATCCTCAAAACAATCCTAAGTGATAAATAATTACTATTCTCAAATCAAGATTGAAAAAACTGAGGTTAAGTGACTTGGCCAAAGTCTTTTTCTCTCCTTTGTTGTTGTTGTTGTTGTTGTTGTTGTTGTTGTTGTTGTTGAGGCAATTAGGGTTAAGTGACTTGCCCAGGGTCACACAGCTAAGAAGTGTTAAGTGTCTGAGATCAGATTTGAACTCAAGTCCTCCTGATTTCAGGTCTGATGCTCTATCCACTGTGCCACCTAACTGCCCCTCCAAAGTCTCAAAGTTAGTAGTTCTCTAAGATTTGAATTCATGTCTTCCTGACTCCAAGTCCAGTACTCTTGCCTACTGTGCCACCTAGCTGCCAACTTAAATTCATTGACCATTTTGTAATTGCAACTCTTTACAGATGGAGAAACTAAGGTTCTGAAATGACTCAAATTCACATAAGTAGTATTGGCAAAGATGGGGTTTCAAATCAGGTCTCTGTCTAACCCAGTGTTCTAAAACAGTAATAATAATAATAATAATAATAATAATAATAATAATAATAATAATAATATCAACAACAGATAGTTTTAAGGTTTGCAAAAGCCAATGTACTTATAATCATATTTTAAACTTTGCAAGCCACTTTACTAATATTATTCTCATCACAATCCTTCCTGACTCAGATCCTAGAAATATTTTTAACCCTATTTTACAGATGAGAAAACTGAGATTCAAAGAGTAATGTGATTTTCCCAGTGTGTGTTTGAGTTTGAGAGGTGACATCTGAATCAAGTTTTCCTGATTCCAGCATTCTATCTACTAGGCCATGCTGCCTTGATAAGGTGCTTTCTAGCTCAAAATTCTGATTTTATGATTCTCCTGCTACCAAAAGGGAAAAGTAATAACCCATCCATTATAGGCTATGAAAACAACAAAAAAGCATTTCATACTGTCACCAGAAGACTAACCCCCTCAGCTTTTTAATGGGTATATAGAATTTTTAGAGGTCCATTTTAACATTCCTTAGAAATAGGTCTTTGAAACAAAAATACTGTGTGACCCATGACCACTCAGCACAAACATACAGCATTAATAAGGATGACTGCATATCTGCTTGATTTATACAATCATGTAGTCATAAAACCAGTTATAAATTTTGATGGTGATTATGAAAGATTGCTCTGAATCTTATGCCCTCACAAGATAATTAGTATTGAAGGGGTTTTCTGGCCTGGCAGGTTTGCTGTTGCAGATTTAATTTGTAGGCAGTTTTCTGAAACAAAAAAGCAGGCATAAATTGAAAATCCATAAATTTATTCAAAGGTAATGAAGTGGGGCTGCTTCTAATTAGCAAAGAAAAAAAAATTGCTAAAGTTAGATGACTTCCTTGGCCTTAAACAATTATTTGTAATTCACTTTATGGCATTTTATTTAAGGCTGTTTCAACCTTTCATCTGTCCATATGAAAAAATGAAAATGTATTTCCGAAATCTTTTGTATAAGAAAGGCTTTATTTAATGCCTGATTGTTGTATGATAATGATGCCCATAAGTTCTTAAAGTTACTCATAAGTAGAGTATAAGCTCTGGGAGGTTCCACCAGAATGTTAAAAACTTCTGAGTGTGGAACCTCATGGCCAATTGTGTTTTGTCTAAAAGATCAGATTAGAAAACTATGAAGTTCTTCATCAGAAAGTCGGTAAACAATTGTTAAGTTTGAGGGCACTATACTATTCTAATGAATGGACCAAAACAAGGACAAAATGGCCTTTAGACTTTGTAGCTCCCTTCAATTATTTTCAGTGATATCAATAGAGGAAAAGAAAAGGTTTCAGAGGATATTAAGAAGCAAAACAGTTCTTAGGCCATCTGCAGACATTATTTTAATTGCTATTATGCATGAACTGTAGTATTTGCCCAATAACCAACAAAGTAACATGATCTTGAAAAGACTAGACTACAGATTATTCACAAATATCTGCAAAAAAAGGATGGGGAAAAACAGAATAAGTTGGCTTTGTCTTGTGCCCAAAGAAAATAAGAAACATGGTTTCATGGACACTTAGTCCTTTTGGCTCACTTTTCTCATGATGGATATCATGAAACAGATCACTACAAAAATACTGCAGTTTATGAACAAATTTCCATTTCAGAAAATAAAAAGTATGCAATAAATATGACACAATTCTCCAAAAAAGTGTTCCCAAAATAAGATAGTAAGTCCTTCTACTTCTCTAGTTACATCTCACATTTTTCCTTTCCTCACACAATTATATTTTCCCCCTCATTTAAAATAAAAGCAACCTTCTCTGATCTGCCTTCAACCTACCTTTCCAACCTTCTTTTACATTACTCGATTTTATGTAGTCTATGGTCCAGCTTCATTTGTAATACTAATTTCCTCTCCTCACACAATTGCCCTACTTCAGGTCCTCATCACTTCACCTGGACTGCTAATCATTTTTTTAATTGATCTTTTTTCTCCTTCTCTCCTCCCTTCATCTTCTATATTGAATTTCCAAAAGAATTTTGTTACAGTTAAGAGATAACTGTGTTGTTCAACTACCCCCAAATTTTCAGTAGCTCCTTATTGCTTCTAAGAGTACACACACACACAGCCACATACACACACCAGGGCTGGTGCTCTATCTACATCATCTAGCTGCATCCCCCTCATTAAAAAGATCTCCGATCTGCCTTCAACCTACCTTTCCAATTTTCTTTTACATTACTCGATTTTATGTAGTCTATGGTCCAGCTTCATTTGTAATACTAATTGATCCATTAAAATTGTCATTCCGGCTTTTACTTCTGTGTTTTTACATAAGCCATCCCCTGTGACTGAAATATATTTACTCTCATCTCTGCCATTTTGAATCTTTATCTCCCTTCAAGATTTTAGCACAGTCTCAAAAACCCAAGCAGTTACACTCTCTCTATTGACCCTTCATTTTCTTGCTTTTATTTATAGACATGCTGTATCCCACCTCATCCCCACCTGCATGTAAACTGTGAGATTCTTCAGAGCAGAGACTTATTCAATTCTTTTTGTATCTACAGGGCCAAGCACAGTGCCTTATACCTAATAGTTGCTTAATTAATATTTATTGAAAAATGTTTATAGAATGGGATAGAATGGAATTGAAATTAACAGGTTTTTTTAATTAACCTAAAATTTTTATAGATTACTTAAACAATTCCATGTCATTATGTATATTTTCTTTAAGAAGAAAGTTATAAGGAATCAGATAGGGCAAGCATATAGTGATATTGCAAAAGTGAAATTTCTTTTTTCTTAATAAATAGAAAATGATTCATTACAAATGAAGTTAGGCAAAAGAACTTGAACTTAACTCACTATTTATAGAAGAAATTTGTGCTGATAATAACACAAGACACAAAAGACTGATTTATAATCCATTTTAATAATTGGAAGATTCCAAAAATGTGGAAATGATCATGGTGTGTTTATAATAAAAAATGGATAAAGCAGTTTTTTTCTCAATAAAAATGGCCTCTGCAAAGAATATTGCAGGTTTTAAAAAATAGTTTACTGGAGGAGCTCATAACTTTTCAGTCATACAATGAAGAAATGTAAGGAAAAAAAGATCCATCTCTGTCTATTAATGCATTTCCAAAAGCATTTGACTCAATAGGATAAAAGTCCATTTGAAAGATTATTCTCAAACTAGCTATTTCTCACATATAATTTCAAATAAAATAAGAATCTAAGACAGAAGCAAATGAAGAAATCATTTTTTTCAGTGACTTGTTTACTATTAATATTAAACACAGCAAGTCAGGGTTTGGGGCAGGAAATGAACCCTTAAGATCTTTGTCAGTGCCATGAAAATTGTCCTGTGAAGTGTATAAATAGGAAACAAATTCTCTACATCTCAAAATATTGTTATTAACATACTATGTTTAATAATTAGGTGAATGCTTGTTGCACTATAAAACCTCCTCTGGGAAATTTATAGTTGTCCAAAGAACTCAGTTTAATCACCCTTAATGGAAGCAAAGGAAAAAGAAAAAAGATACGTTAATTCAAAATGTACATTTGTAGGTATATATAGGTCATATTTATGTTTTTCTCAGGATAGTTATACTGAGCTCTCAAAAAAGGTCATAGCTCAGGATTTCTATCTATCACATGTGTGCTTGTATGTATATAGCTTTATACATACACATATACATATATAAAGAACTATATGTGCATGTGTATATAAATCTGAGTATACATATATGTATGTCTATATACAAAGGTATTCTTAGCTGTCTATCTGGACCTGCAGTTTCATCTGTTGATTTGAATTAGCAATTCATCTTCAATCTATAGTTTTAACAAGTTGTCTGTGGCATTGAAAAGTTAAGGGACTTGTCCATGCTAATAAAGTTTACAGATGTCAACATACATAGAGATACAAAGACAGATATATCTATTATATCAATATCTGTGTAGATAGATAAACCTACAGACCTACAAAAATATAAAGATACATCAATAGATCAATAGATGTTGGCCAGAAAAGTAACTAGGTCTAGAGTTGAACAGGAAGAGATCAGAGTTAGCAAATTTGAAAAATATTGATCCGCACTTTCAGTGATCTTAAGTCACTCATTTTTCAACATTATATTCCAATAATGGTACATGGCAGCAAATCATGGAATACCATATTTGCTTAGAAAGTTTCAAGTATGGCTGTTTAACCCTAGACAAGTCACTTAATCCCAATTGCCTCATCAATAAATAAATAAATAAATGAAAATAAAGTATGCAAGTGTACATGAGTCAAAGGATAATATAATTATGTACAGAAAGTGATAGAATGAGGAAAGTAGCAAAATATCTTCAAGGAAAGGAATGATGAAAAAAGCATATGGTAATACAAAAATATTAGAGAAAATTAATAGGCAGCCTGAGAATAGTCAGTTCTGCTATAATGCTTGTTCTGAAAATGCTTATTTGTTCCAATACATCTTATTAAGTATAATATAATATATTATATTACATATATAATATATATAATAATAATAAGTATAATAATAATATAAGTTTAAATATAATTTCATCCTGAAAAAAGCAAAATGCAGACAACAGTATAACTTCACAGTAAAATACAAGTTGAAACCCTTCTGGCACTCATGTCCATAGAAAAACCAGGTATTTTTCAAGGTAAAGTGCTATATTTATCATGTATCTCCTAGAGCACTTATCTGAAGGAGGACTGGTTTATACCCACCTGCTAACACTTCATTTCCTCACTTAAAAGTATATTTATTTTTAATTTATGGAATAAAAGAAGTATTAGAAAAAAATGGTTGCACATGAAACATGAAATGATCAATCCATTATATACAATTTGTTATTCCTTTTAAATATATAATAGTTACCATGTGTCTTTTTTTCATTTTTCCCTTCCCTTCCTTCTGTCTATCCTAAAGATAATGACCATTAGACGCAAATGTGTGTATGCATATGTGTGCATGTGTGCACACATGTAAAATCATTCTATATAGATTTATAATTATCAGTTATTTCTCTGGATGCAGATAGCATGTTCTTACATGTGTCTTTTATAGTTAATTTGGGTAATTACAATAGGCAAAATTACTTAGCTGCTCAAAGTTGTCTTTAAAACAATATTGCTATTACTGTATAAAATGTTCTCTTGGTTTTGCTCATTTTATTCGTCATTATTTCATGTGAATCTGTTCATGTTTTTCCTTTACCTCCTCATCTTTTTTCCACCTACTTCTATAAGCCAGAACACATCTACCTCTTTACCCTCTTTCTATCTACTACCACAAGCCTCACCATGGCCACAACCAAGAGATAAAGCTCAAGAAGGTGCCCTTTCAATAATTAGCTTTACCAGTCTGATCCCATCAGAACCAGGAGGCATGCTAAGCAGCAGACCAAGGGCCCCAGTATTCATTGTTGTATTTATATATTTCTAAACTATGCAACATTGGGAGGGAGAGAAGGGTGATTGGGAGGATGGGAGGGAGAAAAACAGACAAAAGACATTACAATTCACAGGAGTTGGGAAAATCTTTATGTAGAAGATAGAATTTTAGTTGGTACACAAAGGAAGTTAAGAGATAGAAAATAGAGAGAGAAAAATCCAGACATAAAATTAGAAGAACAAAGGATAGTCTACTTCTCAGCTCTGTGGAGAAGGAAGGCATTTATAGCCAAAGAATAACTAGAATACATTATAAAATGGAAAGTGGATAGTTTTTATTATATTAAATTAAAAAGGTTTTGTACAAGCAAAACCAAAGCAGCCAAGATTAGAAGGGAAGCCGAGAACTGGAGAAAAATTTTACATCTGGGGATTCTGATAAAGGCCTCATTTCTAAATATATAGAGAATTGACTCAAAGTTATAAGAATTCTCCAATTGACAAATGGCCAAAGAATATGAACAGACAATTTTCAGACAAAGAAATTAAAAACATTTCTAGTCATATAAAAAAAAATGTTCTAAATCACTATTGATTAGGGAAATGCAAATTAAAGTGACTCTGTGATACCACTACATACCTCTCAGATTGACTAAGATAACAGGAAAAGATAATGAAAAATGTTAGAGGGGATGTTGGAAAACTGGGACATTAATATATTGTTGGCCAAAGATCCCAACTTTTAGTATAAGAATTCATTATTTGACAAAAACTGCTGGAAAAATTGGAAACTAATATGGCAGAAATTAGACATGGACCCACACTTAACACCGTACACCAAGATAAGATCAAAATGGGTCCATGATTTAGGCATAAAGAAAGAGATTATAAATAAATTAGAGGAACATAGGATAGTTTACCTCTCAGACTTGTGGAGGAGGAAGGAATTTGTAACCAAAGATGAACTAGAGATCATTATTGATCACAAAATAGAAAATTTTGATTATAACAAATTAAAAAGCCTTTGTACAAACAAAACTAATGCAAACAAGATTAGAAGGGAAGCAGCAAACTGGGAAAACATTTTCACTGTTAAAGGTTCTGATAAAGGCCTCATTCCTAAAATATATAGAGAATTGACTCTAATTTATAAGAAATCAAGCCATTTTCCAATTAACAAATGATCAAAAGATATGAACAGACAATTTTCAGATGATGAAATTGAAACTATTTCCATTCATATGAAAGAGTGTTCCAAATCACTATTGGTCAGAGAAATGCAAATTAAGGCAACTCTGAGATACCACTACACACCTGTCAGATTGGCTAAAATAACAGAAAAAATAATGATGAATGTTGGAGGAGATGTGGGAAAACTGGGACACTAATGCATTGTTGGTGGAGTTGTGAATGAATCCAACCATTCTGGAGAGCAATCTGGAATTATGCCCAAAAAATTATCAAACTGTGCGTACCCTTTGATCCAGCAGTGTTTCTATTGGGCTTATAACCCAAAGAGATACTAAAGAAGGGAAAGGGACCTGTATGTGCCAAAATGTTTGTGGCAGCCCTGTTTGTAGTGGCTAGAAACTGGAAAATGAATGGATGCTCATCAATTGGAGAATGGTTGAGTATATTGTGGTATATGAATGTTAGTTATGGAATATTATTGTTCTGTAAGAAATGACCGGCAGGATGAATACAGAGAGCCTTGGAGAGACTTACATGAACTGATGTTAAGTGAAATGAGCAGAACCAGGAGATCATTATATACTTCGACAATGATACTGTATGAGGATGTATTCTGATGGAAGTGAATTTCTTCAACAAAGAGACCTAACTCAGTTTCAATTGTTCAATGATGGACAGAAGCAGCTACACGCAAAAAAACAACACTGGGAAATGAATGTAAACTACTTGCATTTTTGTTTTTCTTCTCAGGTTATTTTTACCTTCTGAATCCAATTCTCCCTGTGCAACAAGAGAACTGTTCAGTTCTGCACACATATATTGTATCTAGGATATACTGTGACATATTTAACATGTATAGGACTGCTTGCCATCTAGGGGAGGGGATGGAGGGAGGGAAGGGAAAAGTTGGAACAGAAGTGAGTGCAGAGATAATGTTGTAAAAAAATTACGCTGGCATGGGTTCTGTCAATAAAAAGTCATAATTATTAAAAAAAAACAGAAAAAAATACATTGTTGATAGAGTTGTAACTGATCCAAACATTTTAGCGAGCAATATGCAACTATGACCAAAGGGCTATCAAACTATCCATATACCAGTGTCTTTACTGAGCCTATATCCCAAAGAGATCATAAAAAAGAGGAAAGGAATTATGTGTTCAAAAATGTTTGTAGCAGCCCTTTGGGTAGTTCCAAGGAACTGGAAACTGAGTGAATGCCCATTATTGGAGAATGGCTGAATAAGTTACAGTATATGGAAGCTATGAAATATTATTGTTCTATAAGAAATGATCAGCAGAATATTTTCAGAAAAGCCTAGTAAGACTTACATGAACTGATGCTGGGTGAAATGAGCAGAATCAGGAGATCATTGTACATGGCAACAACAAGATTATGTGATAATTAAATCTGAAGAACATGGCTCTTTTCAATAATGATGTGATTCAGGCAAATTCTAATAAACTTGTGATGGAGAGAGAGGGGGAGAGAGAGAGAGAGAGAGAGAGAGAGAGAGAGAGAGAGAGAGAGAGAGAGAGAGAGAAAGAGAGAGAGAGAGAGAGAGAGGAGAGAGAGAGAGAGAAAGAGAGAGAGAGAGAGAAAGAGAGAGAGAGAGAGAGAGAGAGAGAGAGAGAGAGAGCCATCTGCATCCAAAAAAAAAAAAAGGATTATGGGGACTGAATGTGGATTACAACATAGTATTTTCACCTTTTTTATTGTTGTCTGCTTGCTTTTTGTTTTCTTTCTCACTTTTTCTCCTTTTTGATTTGATTTTTCTTGTGTAGCATGACAAATATGGAAATATGTATAGAAGAATTGTACACAATTAACATACATTGGATTATTTGCACTTAAGGGGAGGGCGTGGGGGGAAGAGAAGGAGAAAAATTCAGAACAAAGGTTTCACAGGAGTGAACATTGAAAAAGTATCTTTGCATATATTTTGAAAATAAAAAGCTATTATTTGAAAAAATAAAGAAAGAAAATTCTAGGTATAGCCAGAGAAAATGCCATAGAACAGCAAGGAAGTCAATATCAAGTACAGATGGGGCAGAAATAAGGTATGAGAAGGGGTAAGAGCAGGGAGAGTAGTCAATAATTAGTCATAAGCACCCATTTAACATCTATCTTGTGCTAGATGTCTGCTATGTGCTGGAGATGCAGATACCAAAAAAAAAAAGAAAAAAGAAAAAAGAAAGAAAGAAGAAAGAAAGAAAGAAAGAAAGAAAGAAAGAAAGAAAGAAAGAAAGAAAGAAAGAAAGAAAGAAAGAAAGAAAGAAAGAAAGAAAGAAAGGAAGGAAGGAAGGAAGGAAGGAAGGAAGGAAGGAAGGAAGGAAGGAAGGAAGGAAGGAAGGAAGGAAGGAAGGAAGGAAGGAAGAAAAGAAAAGAAAAAAGAAAGAAAGGTAGATCCTGTACTCAAGGAGCTATGAAGCTAAGGGGGAAGGAGGAGACAACATAACAAAAGAAAGCTGAAAAACTGGGGTTGGAGAAAGAGTATTCAGTGAGAGGAATGGTGGAAAAGATCAAGAAATCCAAAATGAGTGTTGCCAGAGAATTCAAAAAACTTCAATATGAGTGCAGCTGGGTGGGAATTGAGATATCTAAGGAAAAATTAAATAGATAGGCTCTGAAGAACTTTGAATGCCAGAAAAGGAATTCCTAGAAAGTGATAACGATACATAAGAATTGGTTCAGTAGAACAGGCATGATCCTATGATCAGAAGATCTAGGTTCAAATCCCACTTCAGAAACTTAGTACCTGTGTGGTATCAGGAAAATCATTTAATCAATTTTTTTCATTTGTAAAATGAAGGGATTGTACTTAGAAGGCTTGTAAGATCTCTTCTTACTTGAGGACTATGATCCTATTACTACTATTTATTTAAATACATTAAGGCTAAAACTCAACAAGAATGGAGGAAGAATACCTATCTGAACAAATTTGTATATAAATTGTTATTTCCTTGACCTTATTACTAAATATCTCTCACATCTAACCTCTTATAACTTCTGGTAAGTAATGAGGTAGCATTGATTAGTAGCCAGTTTAAATTCAGCAATGTGACAATGTGTTGTATCATGTCAAATGAAAGCATAGTTTTCTTTCATATTTTATCTAATATTTTGTCATTGTCTTCAAGATGAGCTATAAAATAAAACATTCTCCTTTCTTCCTAAGATTCTCAGGTAATTTAAAACAAATTGTTTTAAAATTTTCAAAATGGTTTATTTGGTTTTCATTATTTTTCTTCTTTCTCCCCCCCCTCCCCACTATGGTACTGACAAATATGAAAAGAAGAAGGAAAAAACTATTCACATGTGTCCAAAGCCTTCAACTCTTCGGGAAAAGAATGGGAATGTTTACAGACTGAGGCCTCTAAGGAGGTACTGGTATAAGATGTGTTTGAATATGTGACTTCTATTGGAAAATCATATAATTTGGCTATGCAAGGAGAAAGAAATCTAAGCATTGGCATTGTGAGCAAATGTAGTTGTTTCATTAGAATTCTCCAAAGAAAATCTTTTTTTTTTCCCTATGCCCCCATTTACAAAGAGGCAAATGATTAAATTTGCTTCACTGAATTAACTTATACAGCTTCCTGCTGGGTACTGGGGAGCATTTGTGGAACACCACCTGGATGGCAGCTGCTCTTTTCTCCCAGTTCTGAATCTCATTAAGCTTCATCAGCCTCATGACACACTGTAGGAAATTTGAGGTTGGGATGGAGCAACTCTGGGTTGTTGTGAAGTAGGAGAAGACAAAGGGCCATGCGCTGTATGGTGGCAACCACCCTGGTTATTTGAATAAGGCTTTTCTCTCTAATAGCGTATAAAAACAGGCTATGAGGAGTACTCTTTTTGAAAGAGAAAAAAAGGAAAACAAAACCAAGTCCATCTCTCCTTTCTGACCTGAAGTCCATTTCAGCTGAGGGGACATTTTTATATCTGTACATAGAATCTATCCTATTAGGAAATGTACATACATGTATTTATATGAGTATGTATATTTATGTATACATATAGATATACATTTGTACACAAATCCATATGCAATATAGAGAGATATAATTACCTTCAAACAACTAAGAAAAAGTAATTTGGAAATATTCAATTATTATTTTACTTCCTTCTTAAAGAGACTTGAAAAACTTTCATGAAATCAACAGAACATTAGAGCTATATATTATTTGTTTATGTAGTCTTTTAGTATCCTGTAGTTATAAGGGTAACAGTAATCCTATTAAGAATATTTTATATGATATGAGCCTTAAAAGTGTCACCAGAATGCTTTTCCATAATCTTTATTCAGACAAAACAATGACCCATATTCAGATAAGTAGTGAGTGAATATGATAACAAATGGTAACTGAATGGCACATGGTGGGCTCAGGCAGACTGAATCACATTGAAAATTAAGAATTATGCATAAGAGTATAAATAATACTATCAAAAAAAAATCATGTAAAAATGGGCTGGTCAAAAAGCCTGAGCGAGACACAACCAACAGACCACCTGAATGTTCCATTAATATCTAGACAATGTGAAGAGAATAAGAAGAGCTCCAGGACATTAGGTGGATCTTATATGATATGTCATGGGACAAGGCCTGGATAGATTTTCATCTGCATCATTTGAAGGAATAACTCAATGAGAAGATCACAAATCCTTTGAAGTACTAGACTAACTCTGAGGGGTCAAATTTTCAAAGAAATTTGCTAATGAAAATGATGTAACTGACAACACCAGATTATTTGAGGCATTTTTCATGGAAATTTGAAACTGTTGTATGGTTTGTTATTTAAAGTCTCAATTTACCAGAGTTCAAGTAACTAAAAATCTTAAGTAATCAGTTTTTTTTTTAAGCAATTAACAAAAAAAAACACATTTTTATCAGGGATTTCATGTAATTAAACCATTAGATTGTCATGTTTTAGAGAGTGGAAATTGTTTTTGCTTAATAAAATAGAACAAGGAGCAGCTACATGGTATAGTAGATAGAGTGCTAGTCTTGGAGTCAGCAAAACCTCATTTCAAATCTAGCCTCAGACACTTATTAGCTGAATGAATCTGAGAAAATCACTTAATCCTGTTTGCCTCAGTTTCCTCATCTGTAAAATGAACTAGAGAAAGAAATGGAAAATTACTCCCAGTATCTTTGCAAAGAAAACTACAATTGGAAAAAAAAAAAGGAAAGGGAAGGGAAGGGGAAAGGAAAAAGAAGAAGGGAAGAGAAGGGAAGGGGGAAGGGGAAAGGGGGAAAGAGGGAAAAGAGAAAAAAGGAAAGAGGAAAGGAGAGGAAAAATTACTTCTAGATTGCTTGGATTTGGTACCCATTTAAAACCATATCCTGTACTTTATGCAACTACACTCATAGTATTACACTATGGGAAATGATGTTCAAAGCAACTACATATAGAGAAACTTTGGAAAAAATATTACCTTTGGCCACATTTAGCCTGCAATCTATACACTCCTCTTTTTCAGAGTCATTATGGTGTGGAGACTAGAGAAACGTACTTGGAAGTCAGGAAATCTAGGTTCTAGTTTCTGCTTAGCTGATCTTTGGCAAAACAATCTGCTTCTCTAGGCTTGTTTCTTCATCTGTAAAATTAAGGACACAAATGTGTCTACCTTAGACTTCCTTTTAACACAAACATTCTAGTATCATAATGCCCTACTAGTTTCTCAGTCATCAAAAAATCTGTGCAAGCATTCATCAAGTACCTCCTGTACTCCTCACTAGATTTTGTTATATTTACCTTACTGTACTAACTTAAGTAATAATATAAACATCTTGCAGAAAGATTTTTAACAACAGAATTCCTGAAATCTGGCTATTTTGTCACCCTTCTCCAGGTAATTTTTATTTTATCCTTTCAAGACCTTAGCACTGAAGTTAATACTTTAACTGATAGGGACATGTTTGATTCCATTCATGTGTTTGTTTATTTATTTATTTTGTTTTTGCTGAGGCAATTGGGGTTAAGTGACTTGCCCAGGGTCACACAGTGAGGAAGTGTCTGAGATCAGATTTGCACTCGGGTCCTTCTGAATTCAGGGCTGGATTCCATTCATTTATAACAAAATAATTGGGTTTGGTTATCTAATGCCAGTAACATTCAAAATTATACCTCAAACCTTAGATTAAATAGAGTTCACTAGATAATAGACATCAAATGTAAGTCGGTCTTTCCAATATCTTTGGCAGCAAAAGAGTTATAAAATATTTTGAACTGTGATCTGTGACATTTCTTAAATTTCTGATGTAGATTAGAAATGTTATTTTATAACCCACAGCTTTTCCACTAAATACACTAAAGCACTTGACAAACATAAACTCACTTATCCTTATATACCTCCTGCTTATAGATGAATAGATTGCAAATACTTTAATCCCTGTTTTATACTTTTGAATTGAAGCTTGCCTTGCTACCATGTGAATCACTTCAAGTATAAATTTCACTGGGTTTTCCGTTAAGTATCAGACAGTATTAATTTTTAATTAAAGTTTAAAATTGAGTTATTTAGCCTGTGAAAAAAGAAAGAGTGGAAACAGTACATGAGCCTACAAGCATTTGAAAGACTAGTGCAGGGCTTGGGTGAGAAACAGTTCTCAGATCTTATAAAATGGGCTTCAATGGAAGCAGAAGAAATGCATACTTTTATTATGAAGACCGTAAGACTCCTAGACATGACTACATTAGAGGTATAGAATCTTTCTTTAGATGGTTTTTAATAAGGATAAATTTCATTTACATAGCACTTTAAAGTTTTCAAAGAGATTTACAAATTTTATGTTATTTTATCCACACAACAACACTGAGAGCTAAATGCTATTATTATCCCTATCTTACAGATGAGGAAATTGAGGCAGGAAGCAAGAATAAGTGACTGATGGTATACATTAAGCAAGTATCTGGGACAAAATCTGAATTCAAATCTTCCTGATTCGAAGTTTAGTTCTCTATTCACTGTATCAGCTAGCCATGTCTCCTTCAATTTATAACCCTGACCTAGGATTTAATTATTTAACCACTTATCAAGGTTGAATGAAAACCTTTAAAAGGATGCTAAATTTTAAAATCATCTTATTTTATTCTCAGAGTATTTTTTAGCCTGTGATTTTTGTTGGGAGTGGTAGGGTTGGTTTGATTGGCAAACATTTTTCAAGATCTGATAATTGTCCATATTTATTTCCAAAACTTCAGGTAATTTTACTCAAAAGCAAAAGGAAAGGATGCTTTGAGGTTCCTTATATCCTACAATTCTATAATAAATGAGACCATGCTGGTAAGTTCCTTATCATTCTGTGATTATAACTGCATCAGCTTATATTTTATTCTATAGCATTTCACTAAACTTTTAGAATAAAGTGGGAGGCCCACTAAGGACAAAACAACTCAATTTTCCTCTTAAGTAGAAAGCAAATATCTTACTTTGATGTCTATTCATGCTGTCACTTTAAACAGAAGTAGAAATTAATTTTCTTAATTTTAAGAATTAATTAACGAATTAATTTTAAACACATATCTATAATGTGTCATGTTTTGCAAGATATTTAGCTCAGAACAACTCAGTAATATTGGAAGCATCTATAAAATTATTCCCATTTTGTAGATGAGAACATTAAGCCTAAAAAAAATTTAGTGATTTCTACATGGCTCTGCAGCTAGCAAGTAACTGTGCCAGAATTCAAGCCCCTTCTAAATTAAGGGATTATTTTCTCTATGCCACACTCTTAAAATGGCCTATTTCTGTTCACCTTTTAAGATTTCTGACCTCAGTACCCTTCCCCATCCCCACGACCTCTCTATTTCCTGGAAAGTTATAATCCCCAGATACCTTTGCCACCTTTTTTATCGTTTGAATTTCCCATAAAGATCCCCTAATATTGTCTGGACTCCTGTTTCAGTCCCTGCAGGGAGTCTTGGCATGCTCCCAGTGTTGCCATTCAGTGCTTCTCACTGTTGGCTCTTTCTGCATCCAAATGCTTCAATCCTCATGAAGCACCTGGCTCTGTTCCCACCTGCAGCACTGTATCCTGCAGCCTGAACACCTGCCTGTCCCCAACAGTATGAACAGGGTTCATCAGCCTTCAAGGAAGGGCATGGTGCTGCAGTGCTGGATGACAGAGAGGGTGGTGCCGCAGGTGTCAGAGACTAGAGGGAGGAGGAGGGAGAAGACAGCTGCCAGTGGAAAAGACATAAGGCAGGAGCTGCTTTAATAGAAGAAGTCCCTAGGGGTTTGTGGCTTAGGCAGGTGGTAGGGTATAATATGGGTGGGTGCTTATGGAAGACCAGGACAGAGTTAAGAAAAGTCTGAAAAAGCAGCTGAGATCAAAACAAAGTGTGTATGTGTGGGGAGGGAGAATAAAGAAGATCTAAAAGAAAAAGGGACTTGGGGAAGGAGCATAAGTGACTACCCCAGAAATAGAGGATGGATGATGGCAAAATGAATAGACACCAAGTAAAAGAAGATGTGGTAGACAAAGGAAGAGGTGGTAAATTTCTTCCCTTTGGTCATACACTCTCCCTTTCATTCATCCAGATCTTGAATATATTAAAGTTAAGGTTTAAACAAACTTCTTTCTTTAATTTATTAAAAGAAATTAAATGAATTTATTATCTAGAAACAATTGAAAATGCTCAAAGAAGTAGCCCTCACTAATTTGAGTGAGTCATTCCTAGTAGATGCTGTTTGTTTTAAGCTCAGCATGATAACTGAAATGTATATGATATATTTCTGGAAGGAAACTACATTACAGGTATTCTACTACTGAGGCAGAGTCTTACTGAGGGGTCTGGGATACTAAAAGATCACAAAGACAGAGGTCACCTGCTTCAGAGGTGTGGCTCCCAGCTAGGTTTTCCTGTCTTCAGACTAATTTTATCTATCCATCATGCCATGTTGCCTCTCATGAATATAAGTAAATTTTTGTCCCAGTCTTTTCAAATCTATTTTTCTCTCCGCCCCCCACTTATGTAAGATCTGAACTTGGGAAAGAGAGCATCGTAATACATACTTCTTGTTTATAGAAAATGCATAGAAGATAAAGACTTAGAATTTATATACTTTCTTCCACCCTAGCATGTACAAACATTCCTATTTTCCTTTTTTTTTTCTAATTTTTAAAATAACAATTGGTTAACATCAAGTAAAAAATAATGAGTTCTTTTGTAAAACTTATTTTAAAGCAGAGATGATATTATTTGACACATTCAGTCATGTGTATATCAAATAAATGTTGAAATGGGACATTCAAACTGAGCCCCAGCTGTGGAGGGGTGCCGGCAGCCTACAGGAGTCATTTTCTGGGGCTCATTCAGAAGTTTTTCCCTGGCTGTAGAGCAGCCCTCAGGAACCAGATGTCAGGAAGCCCTTTTTTTATATGGCCTCCCACATCTTGGCACGTCTTGTCAATAATAACCTTACATTTGGCATCAACTCAGTGCTTTGAGTTACACAATACAGCAGTCCAAAGAAAAGTGGGAACTGGAGGTCATTGGTGTTAACACTCAGAGGGTTTTCTGTTTCCAAGATTTATTAACTCCTATGTCCTTTTCCATTGCCTCATTCCAAGTTCTCAAAGTCTCAACCAGTAAAATGTAAGTTCTGTCAGGTAGTAAGCAAGTTAGAAAACCTTTGAGTAGTGTCCTGGTAGCATTTCTGTCCAAAGAGCAGCCTAGTTAAAATGCAGAGAGGCTCATCACCAGCTTGGCTGAAGGATAATTACAATCTTTAGGAAAGTATTAAAGTATGGCTTAAAATAATAATAAGAAAAAACAACTACCACCACAAATCCAGGTCCTTCCCACACTTGAGACTGCCTCTTTCCTGGAAAGCATAGAGATAATAAATTGATTTATATTTAAATTAGCCTAGTGGAAGGGACCTTGGCACAGTGGACAGAGCTAGATTCTAGAATCAAAGGAACAAATGCATCTGTGTTGAAATCCTGCCATTAATAACATCTATATGACCATGAGCAACTACTCCAACTTCTTTAGGCCTCAGTTTCTTCTTCTGCAAAATGAGGGGTTGTTCTCTAGGGCAGACCTTCTTAAACTTTTTCTCCCGGATCCATTTTCTTCTAGAATTTTCACTTGACCTCATTATATAATTATATAAAATAGATATAAAAAGTAAACATTTATTGATTAAAAATCATAATTTTGTGACCTCCCATTCAATTACAAGATTCCATATGGAGTCTCAACCCACAGTTTAAGAAACTAGGTTGTCTAGATGATCTCTAGATCTATATCTATGATCCTGTAGTTCTTACACTTTTGTTTTGATAAAAGAAAAATCCTTATAATGATTCTTAAATTTAGCTTCAGATGACAGGAAGAAAAAAAAAAACTTGGAGGAAAAGGTACTACTTATAAGTATGATGCCTTGAAGTGAAATGTTAGAAAAGGTGAAAAAGCCTACTTATTTCTATGTTACATCGGTATCTTGATACTTATTTCTTACTTAAAAGATATTTTCCAAAGTAATACTAAAAACTAAAAATGACTTCAGTAAAGGATAAGGAATTCAAACAAGCTTGAATCTTAATTGAGTGGTAAAAATAATTAGGAACTAATCTTTTCCATGAAAGTTGGAATTAAGCCATGATGACACCATCACCAGTCAGTTTTCAAACAGAATCCCACACATGCAAGTGAAGGTGGACTACCTGATCTCTGGTGGAGTGAAATTTTTATTCCTATATGATTTAGTGTCAGGAAAATCTCAAAGTCCTTAGAGGTCCTGAAAATAGCAACAGATCTGATTAAGCTAATAGGGGGAAAAGAGAAAAAAAGTTTGTTGAAGGTGAGGAAATGATTTTCCCAGGGTGACACAGGTTGTACCAGGATCACAATTTGAGTTCACTGGCTCTCCTTCAATTTACTTTTCAAAGTTGTGGTGAATATTTTATTGTAGAAATAGCAACAAAAGTTTATGAAACCAACTGAAATTTTGCCCTTGGTTCTCCTCAGGAAAATAATTTGCAAGGAAACTTTTTATCCTTTGTTAGAGGTTATCAGTTCCTCACTGGAAAACTGTTATTATGGGGATTCTATTCATTGATGTGACAACCAGAAAACTCCTAGGGGATTTCCGAAGTAGCTCAGAGGTTTAGCTACTTGTTCAGTCATTTTTCAGTCATGTCCAGCTCTTTGTGACCTCATTTGGGGTCTTCTTGTCAAAGATATTGGAGTGGTTCCTCCAGCTCATTTTTATAAATGAGGAAATCGAAGCAAGCAGAGTTAAGTGACTTGCCTAGGGTCACATAGCTGTGTCTAAGGAAATATTTGAACTCAGAACAGAGTCTTCCTGACTCCAGGCACTACACTCTCTGTACTATAGGGACACCTAACTATTTGCTTAAGATTAAAAAGCTAGTGAAGGGCAGAATTTGCACTCATCTTCTTCTATTTTAACCTTTACAACTCCATACTGCCTCTGTACCCCATACAAAATAACATAAGTTTCTCACTGAAAGACCTTCCAATCCACATGTATTAGCAAAATAAATGGATTTGGAGTGGGAATTTTGTTTTGGTTTTTTGGAACATATTTATATTGATTTCAGCTACTATGTATTTCAATATTTACCCCAAATTTTACCTTGTATACAGGATTTAGTTTGTTTTGAATTTTTGCCTATTATTTTACTTTAAGCTATAAGCATTAAATTGCATTAAGACTTTGAGGATTTCCTCTATAACTTTGAAAATATCTTTGAGAGTCACACAAAGTATCTGTTTGGTCCATAAATCAATAAAGCATATAATTATAAATACAATGCAGAAGGGAAGTGAATAAAGCATTTATTAAGCACCTACTATATATCCAATACTGTGCTAATCACTACAGAAATTATCTTCTTTGATCAATGAGTACTCTATCACTTTCTTGCATGTGAAAAAGAGATACTATAGTCTAACTTTAGATTTTAGTCTGTGGAGATGAAAACTCTGTGTGTGTGGGCCACTTGCATGGTTTTCATATCTGTGCTTCTGGAAAATATGGTTAAAATATAACCTGCATTTATGCCTATGTAGAGGTCTATACTTTTTTTTTTTTTTTTTTATGTTGGCCATGTGCAAAGGCTTGAATATCTAATTTAGAACAGCCTTTCTAACTATTTCTTTACTGGGCATAAGAGCCCAGCAGAGTAGCTGTGATTAGCATTAACACAATAAACATACTTCAGCTGAAGCTGTTTATCCAGCATATGTATGACCAGGAAATACTATAAATAACCACCCCTTCATATCTCATATCCTATTCTTCATTGCTACAAACCAAAAATACACACACCAATAGTTTACTTGCCATGTCATTTATTTATCCAGCATATTGTAAAGCATCTCCTTACACAGGCCTTGCAGGGAGTAAGCACAGGTATGTCACAGAGCATTAAGAAGACTAGAACTTTAGTTCTGATCAGCAACAAATATTGAAGATTTATGGACAAAATATGCCATGGTTGAACCTAGCCAGGGGGTCGGGGAAAAGCATAGGTGGAGATGGTACAGAGACTCTTTATCATCTTATTTCTTTTAGGACAATGTGAGAAGTGTCAACCTGAGTCAGGCCAAGATCACAAAACATAAAGCTAGAATGGGCCTTCAAGTTTATCTGGTCCAATCCTCTTATTTAAAGATGAAAAAATTGCAAGCCAAAGAAGGGAAAAAAATTGTCTGAAGTATTTCAAGTGGGAATTATCAATCACATCAGGAAGCCAGGACCTCAGACTGACTTTTAAGTCAACTCTGGGTGCCCAAATTTATGAAGCATTCCAAACACATATATACATACACACATTTACATACATATTCCACAAGATAGCTATCCTAGAACTCTTAGAACACCTTATTACCTTCTAGCTGAGATTTCTCCAAATTTATCCTGTATATATTTAATTATTTCATTTTAATTTTTTTTCATTAGACTGGAAACTTCTTGGGGGCAAGTGTGTTTTTGGTTTTTGTTTAAGTTTATTGTCTTTCTTTGTATCTACAGCAGTTAGCATAATGTCTGACTATCTTTCTAGGTGTTAGGGAAAGTGTTAAGCACTGATATGTAAATGTTAGCAGAAAGAAAGAATCCCTGCCCTCGAGGAGTTTATATACTATTGTCGGGGAAGACTTAAAAGGGAGCTAAATGAGAGAAGGTTAAGGATTGAGGGAAGTCGGAGGGAACTTCCCATGGGATGAGGTTTCTATGAAGAGATTAAAAAAAAAAAAAAAAGTACTATGGATAGGATTCATTAGTGTACTCTAAAAAGGAATAAAGACAGTGTTGAGGTGGGGCTTTCCAACCTGGTCTATTCAGTCCTTTCTATAGCTGCTAATGGCAGCAAATGTAAGGAAAGGAGGTTGCTCCAGAATAGGCCTAAGGTTCCTATCTCTAATCTATACAAATTCTATGAAAATGAACAAGTCACTTTAATAGTTGGAATTATCTGTATTTTCTGTCTGTATCGCTATAGTTTATAGTACAGTTCTAGAAATGTAATAAGCTCTTAATAAATATTTTTTCATTCATTAATTTATACATACCTGAAGTTTCATGCATTAAGGAAATCACAGTTCTGAAACAAACAAACAAAAAATCAAGAACTGTGTCTATTTCCTTTCTAATTCTGCTTATACTTTCATTCTGTCTTACCTCTAAAAATATGTGGTAAGTTTTTTTTCTTACCTCTAAAAATATGTGGTAAGTTTTTTTTTCCCTTCTATTTACTACCCACCCCACCAGATAAAATGGAACACCCCATTTAATTTACTGCAAAATTTTAACTTTATATTTATGAGATTTGATGTTATATAAAACACTTCAGAGAATTCCTGACTGCCTTCTTTTTACAAATAAGGAAACTAAAATGAGAAGAGGGGACTCAGTAGTAAATAGAGACAATATTAGACCTCAAATCCTCTGCCTGATTTCTAATTCAATGTTATTTTCTGGTCCAACCTTCAAGGGAGGTCACCTAATTCTATTCATCAGGGAGATGATGCTGAGACATGCAAATGAATTGGATTTAAGTACACTTTTACTAGCTGTCTACAATGTCTGAAATTCTCTTTCTTCTCATTTTATTGTCCTGGCTTGCTTGACTTCTTTCAAGTGTTGGCTAGAATCCCACCTTCTGCAAGAAACCTTTTCCAATTCTCCTCAAGCCTAATGCCTTCTCTCTGACATTATCTCCAATTTATCCTGTAAGTATGCATGCATGTATATATGTGTAACACAGATGTATGTGCATTTACATGTGTAAATGTGTGCACATCCATGCATGTTATATGTATGCATATATGCCTATATACTGTCAGGGGACTGGTATTTATATCAGTTCTATCCTGGAAGATCTTCCCACCTTTTTGTGACACTTTTTTAAAAGACCTCTTCCTGATCTTAATTATTTAATTTTAGTCTTAAAATATTTCAAATGCCTATACAGTTCCAAGCACATAGTAAGAGTTTAGCAAATGTTTATGTAATTGAATGGAATTGCCTGCATTAGTCAACAATTAGTTAATCCAGTCAATTAGGCAACAAGCATTTATTAAGCCCTTATGATATGCTAAGCCTGTGCTAAGGAGTGGGGATACTACAGTTCTTATTCTTAAGAAGTTCACATTCTAATTGTGGAAACACTGTGTAGAATAAAAGAATAACTATAATGATTGCAAACTAAATATTTCCCTCCTGAGGTCATCTTCCATTCTTTAATACCCACAATATATATTAGGGCATTTACTTACAATAACTGACTAGAATCAAAGGATCTTTGAAGTAGGAGACATTTAGAAGTCATTGTACACAATCTCCCATCTGATATATGAATTATTTCTATATTTATCTTCTTCTAGAAAATCCCCTGAGTTCACTATCTCATCATGAACTCCATTCCATTTTTGGACAACTCTTCCTATTTAAGAAAGTCGATCTGTCATGTTTACAAAATTGGCATTCTTGTAATTTATCCATTTGTTCATAGTTCTGCCCTGTAAAATTACCAAAAAAATTAATCCAAAATCTTCTTTCATTTGACAGACTTTCAATTATGTGATGGCAATTGTCACATTCTTCTTAAACTGTATCTTTAGTTGAATAAATGCACTTTGTTCTTTCAACTGATTTTGATATGACATGCTTTCCAGACCTTTCACAATCCTCATCATCTTCTGGACATAATATAATTATCAATTACACCTTTAAAAAAGCTATTATAGAAGATGTGTTCAGAGAAGTGGTCTTGCTCTGGGAATAACAATATCACATCACTTCTACCTCCAGATCACTGACTGCTTCAAGCACAGACTGATACTATTATTAAGGAAATCAACTCTTACAGAGATAAGATCTGGCAAATATTTCTTCAGCTATTATAATCCCTGCCTTCTCAACTGCCTCAATTACTGAAGATTTCTCACTATCAAAGTCCTAGATAATATTAAGGCTCAACATCAGAAATGGTCAGTTCTGTCAATGCAAATTACGTGAAGATGGACTACCTTCTAGTTTGCTGTTGTCCCCCTAAAAACCCATAAGGCCTTTTCATTTGGCTGGCAACTTAAACCCCTTATATGTGTTTTCCCCTCTCACCAATACATTAGAATGTAAGCTTCTTCAGGGTAGGGACTATCTTGCTTTTGTATGTCTATTCTCGGGCATTAACACAGTGTTTTTGAACATAGTAAAACACTTAATAAATACTTTTTAATCCATTCAGTTTATTCATTGCAAATCTTAGTCTATGATTTACACTAAAAATACATCAGTAGCTTATAATATAGTGAACCAATATGTTTTAGAAATATTTCTATGCAAAATAATTTTCTATTTATTGAATTTTATCTTTCCAATGGTGGGAGGGAAATCACTAAAAGAAACCTAATATGTGTTTAGCAAATCACTCTGGTAGTTTTGCCAAGAAAACCTCAAATGGGGCCACTGAGAGTTGGACATAACTGAAATGACTGAACAACAACACATCAATTGACATTTAAGAATAAGTCAATTTTTTTTCCAAAGGTATGACTTGCATTGAAAAGAAAACAGTTTATCGACAAAAGA
Source organism: Antechinus flavipes (assembly GCF_016432865.1). Lineage (NCBI taxonomy): Eukaryota > Metazoa > Chordata > Mammalia > Dasyuromorphia > Dasyuridae > Antechinus > Antechinus flavipes. The sequence goes on from NC_067399.1 coordinate 198,797,184, forward strand.
TTTGAAAGAAATCATAAAATAAAACTATCAACGCTGAAAATATCAGAAGTTGTACTTATGTGTGTGCAATGTTTCAGCAGCATAATGTAGAAGCCCTGACTCTAGGGCAAACATTCTATCCATTGCATTATTTAACTGCTTTATAATCATATTTACATATGTGTGCATGGATACACCTTATGGATATTGGTCTTGATCTATACTGTTTTTGGTTTAGAAAACTTCTACTACCAGTACAAATAAGCAACTGTCCTCAATTAGTAAACTTAGAGAATTGCCTTAGGTTACTGAGATGTTAGGGACTTTCCCCTAGAGAATCTATGGCTAATATGTGTTAAAAGTTGACAGTTGAGTGTGGATCTTCATGACTCAGAGGTCAGTTCATTATCTTTCTATTACCCCACACTATCTTCTCCTCCTTCTCTTCTTCATTAACTGCCTTAACATATAGAAGGAATTCAATAATTTTAAATAACTTATGAAGAAGTATATGCATGAATGAATCAGTCCCTTCCTTTGGAAAACACATGTAAAACATAAAGGTAAGTATTTATTCTAGTTGTTATGCCATCAGTATGTTTGTACCTACACTGACTGGGCTTACAACTTGGGGCTCACAATTGAATCAACATGTTTCTGAGCCCCAGATAATTTCTCCTTGGCCCGCTATACAATGTTGTATTAAATTCTAAAGTTTTGATTATGTATATGATATATACATATTTATAAAATATTATAAATTATTAAAAATTATAAATATACATATTTATAAAATATTATAAATAAAATATTATAAATTATAGATATATAATTAGAAATTGGAAATTTAGAGAAACATATGAAAATGTATGTGATTTGTGAAATCCTAGAATTTTAGAAATGAATGGAACCTTGAAGATCATACAAGTCAATTTATTCATTTTAAAGACAGACAGAAAAATTGAGATTCTGAGGTGTAAACTTTTGTCTAAGGCTTCACAGCTTGTTAATGGTTAATTCCAGATTAGACTAGAGCCAGGGTTTATTCATTGCCAGAATAGTATTCTTTCAACTACATTTTATTGGTTACCCTCAATTTTTAAAAAAGCTATATATTAATAAAAACAAATGAACCACTTTCTGTAGCATGTTATCAATAAAGGTATGAAGAGAAACAATGTAGAAATACACCATTGAAGATCTGCATGACTAGAAACAGAAATGGGGCAGTAGTGAAAGCGAAGGGTAACAGATATACACTACAAAAATATTGATGTGCACAGAATATTAAAAGATTTAGAGGCAGGCCTCCAAAATGTTAGGTGGACTATTTATGGGGAATTTACCAAAGAAATGAACACAAATAAACAGATTAAGAAATTGAAGAGATGCTATGATAAATGCTTAACAATGGTTCTCTAGGGGAAAAAAATGTGTCAGGGTCATACTTTTTAAATTTCATCTGCATAATTAATATTTTTTCATCATTTTCTTAGGTCCAGATAGTCATCAAACAACTAATTGTATTATTGATTGTATTATTTGATTTCTTACTTGGAAATTCTTGCCCTGAAAACTTCTTAATCCATTCTCTGGAGCTAGTATGAACAGCCTTCAGCATCTCTCTGAGAAAAGCACAAGATGAGAATATACCAATAGGTGGTGATTTGTATTGGTGGAAAGAGCACCCAGCTAAATGGAACAATGGATTCTTTCAAGTTGGAAAGTATGTTCTGTCTTCAGATACCATTTAAACCTCTTTGCAAGATTATTTGTTTTTCTACAATAACTATTCAATACTGGAAAACTGAAGTGCTACATAAATGTGAATCATTATTATTATTACTTCACTAGATTAGCGGTATGCCACCTGAGTCTTAGAAGACTATTTCATAATTTGATAAATATTTGTTTAAGTATATTCTATATACAAAATGCTAAATTACACATTGGGGAAAATAAGAAACCCGTCATAAGACAGATCCCTTACCTTGTAGAAGTTATTGACTTGTTCCCCTCCCTCCCTCAATAGAGGGTCAATAGGGTACAATGGAGAGCACATTCAACTTGAAATGAAGAGATATTCACAGGATCACAGATTTCCAGCCAAAAGGAATCCCTGAAGTTGTTTAATCCAACTCCCCTTATTTAAAGGTGAAGGAACTAAGACCCACAGAGGTTAAGTGAATTGCCAAGGCCACATAAATGTTAAAAAGAACTGGTATTTGAAACCAAGTGCCTTCATTCCAAACTCTATTCTCTTCCCACCACATTATCTTGGTTCCAATTCTTCTCTGAAAATTCATGAGTTGAATTAACATGTAAAAGTTACAATCTCTTTGAGCCTCAGTTGCAGATCTTACTCTATAAAATGGGGATAACATCTGGACTATCTACCTCAGAGAATTGTTGTGAACATCAATGAAAAAAAGTTTTAAAAGTATTATGTAAATGTCAGTTATTGTTATCATTTTAGATGATATTACTCATGCATGAATAAGTAGAGTACAAAATGACGTGATAAGTCCTTAACCGAATTATTAATAATGTTTAACTTACTGGAAAGCTCTTAGGGAGTAGTGACATTCAAACTCATCCTTTAAATATGAGTATACTTTGTACCGGAGATGGAAGAAAAGGATAGAAATGCTATTCTAATGATATAAAACATAAGAAAGAAGTGAAAATAAAATAATCACTAGTATCTATACTTTAGATCTAGACAGATGCTAAGGTCTTTGATGAAAGCCCTTCTATCATTTGGGGCGGGGGGGGGGGGTCTTTCATAAGATTAGCTGTGCAAAAAAAAAAAAAAAAAAAAAAAAAAAAAAAAGAAAAGAAAAGAAAAGAAAATCTTTCTTCTAAGATCACAGCTACCATGTTATTTGTAAGAAGTACATGTAATGATGCCTCAAATTTTAAAAGCTATTATAAGAGTTCAAAGTGCTTTACAAGCAGTTTTACTTATACTCAGATGTTTGGGGCAAGTAGGTTAAGAGGTATTAATACCTATTTTGCTGAAAAATAAACTAAGACACAGAGATTAAGAAATTGAAGAGGCAGCCTGTCACAATGAAAAGAAGGTGTCATCTAATCAGAAAACATGGATTCAAGTTCTGGCTCTGACTTATAACCTATATGACCTTGGACAAGTCACTTCCAATGAGCTTCATTTCTTCTAAAATCAAGTGGTTGGAATGGATGACCTCTAAGGACCCTTTCAGATTTAAGTCTATGATCCTATTTCTTGCTAATGATATGATTAATTTGACAATTAATAATTTCTAAGACCATATTCAACTTTATACAGGCTAAGGAGATAGTTATTATTCTTTCCCACAGGGCTAATAAAATATAATTTTTTGTTTTAAAAATCCTTAGCTGCCAAGATCATGAAATGAGAAAGGAAGAGAGAACAGCTTAAGCAAAAGGGCCAAGAAAGAAAACAGCAATTAAACACCTGAGCTTCAAAAGAATCAATTAAAAGAAGATTTAGTTGCTTCTTGGGCTCATTTGGGGTGGGGGAGGGGTAAGGCAGCTTAACCGCTTAGTCATAAAACATGATAGCTAGAGTTTTACCTCATCCCACCAACAGGAAAAAAAAAAAAGGTAATAGGAACTGCTTTGGGCATGACCAATGAGTTCATTTTCCCAGTCAGAGCTATTAATAGGCTGCTACCTCATGCAACTGCATTAACCAGATTCCTGAAATCTACAGGACACTCATTTGCTTGATAGCTCTTAGCTCTCACACTGTTTCTTAGACTTCATCACCTATAATACAGCAATTACATATATTCATACACACATATATACACAGACATACAAATACTGATATAGTAAATGAAAAACAAATTAAAATGAACAAAGAGGATCTGGAGAGATAGGGTTAATGGCATATGTGTGTGCTTTCTTGAGTATGTTCATAAAAATATGCACACAAGAGTTTATAGTATTATCTATAAATATATTATAAAAATTATAATAATGAAATATGATACATATATTTGCATTTTATATGCACAAAATTACACAAGTATTATCCTCTTACCCCCACCAATTATTCTTTACATATATGCAATTCACACACATACAAAGGTCTCAGACCTATGATTTCATCTGGCAGATCATGGGCACTTAATAAATGTTTATTGAATGACTGGTACAGAAACTCCCTTTTCTATTATAGAGAATGGCTTTAGAGAATGGTCTCAGGAACTGAAGGATTAAGTGAAATGTTTTGACCATATGTATAAAAGATAAAACTTGGTTTTTTTGTCATTTTCAGTAGTATCTGAATCTTTGTGATCTCATTTAGAGTTTTCTTGGCAAAACTGATGCAATGGTTTACAATTTCTTTCTCTAGCTCAAATTACAGATGAGGAACTGGAGGCAAACAGGATTAGATGACTTGCTCAGGGTCACACATCTATAAGAAATGTGTAAGGTCAGATTTGAACTCAGGAAGATGAGCCTTTCCCACTCCAGGTCCAGAAAAAGGGAAGGGAAGAAGTCTTCTACAAATGTCTACTATCCCCTTGGACTCTTAAGTCATAAGAAGCACACATGTATGGAACATATGTGTCAAAAGCGTAACTCACAGATCCTAATAGGAAATCTTCCTGCCTCTCTTCCCCTCTGTTCATGGATTTTTGTGATATTCCTCTTGGGTATAACTCTCTGCTAGATTCTGAGAGTTAGAATCATTTTAGAATCTTGAAGCTTCCTTTCCTCAGTTTATCTAATCCTCAATATATCTCCTGGCTCCTTATATAGACATTGTCTTTAGCCACTATTGCTCTAGAGATGCTGCTACCAACTATACTTACAGTGACAGTGTAATGAAATTACAGTAACACCCTTTCAATTTATCTCTGGATATTCACTTATCTTTTCTCAGGTGACTATTTCCCCTTAGTGAGTCTCTCATCCATCTATATGCATTGTTCTAGGGACTTGGTCAAAGAGAGGTAGGGGAAAGGGCATTCTAACTTCTCTACAAGAACAGTTTTTTTGTCAGGGGTCTGGGGTTCTCAGCTCCTAGAGAAAGAGTTCTCTCCTATTTTATCTCTCAAGTAGCTTGCTGTTTTGCTATGGATTCCAAAAAGTATAATTTAGTTTTCTGTAATCAATCATCTTGAAGTATAGATAATACTTATATTATCCAATGACTCAAAATCCCTATGATCCTATCTTAAACTAAGGTTTATTTACTTTAGTTTGCTGAGATTGATTGATTGATTTAGTTGAGATACCTGGTCTTTCTGTGATTAATTGGTGTTAGCGTGTGTGTTTGTGCATTTTATATATGCATATACTTGGATATGTAAGATACTGTAGACCCAGAATGTCTATAACATATGCACCATATACAAAATGATATATCATAAATGGATGGAAATAGGTGAATTGAATTCAGTGTTTACTACATATGCTACTGTAGGCAAGAAACCCTTAGAAGAAATGGAGTAGCCCACATAGTCAATAAAAGAGAGTGAAAATCAATAATGGAATATAATCTCAAAAATTGACAGAGATGATTTTAATCCAAGGCAAACCATTCGACATCACAGTAATACAAGTCTGTTTCTATGTATGTAGGCTAAAGAAGAGTTGATCAGGTCTATGAAGCCATACAACACCAAAAATAATACCCAAAAAAGTTACATTAATCATAGATGATTGAAATGTTTAAGTGGGAAATCAAAAGATAATTGAAACAAGACAAGTTTGGTTTTGGAGTACACAATGAAGCAGGGAAGACACTAATAGAATTTTGTCAAGATAAGTCATTGGTCATAACAAACATTTTTTCAATAATCTAAAAGGCAACATTATATACAAACATTGACCAGATGGCCAATATAGAAATTAGATTGATTATATACTTTGCAGTCAGAGATGGAGAAGCTCTATACAGTCAGTTAAAACAAGACCCGGAGCTGATTATGGTTCAAATCATAAGCTTCTTATTGCAAAATTCAGACTTAATTAGAAAAAAGTAGGGAAAACCACTGGACCATGACTTAAATAACATCCCTTATGAATATGAAGTGAAAGTAATGAATTGATTTAAGTGAGTAGATCTGGTAGCTAGAGTAACTGAAGAATTCACAATACTATACAGGAGGTAGTAACAAAAAACTTCCAAAGAAAAAGAAGAATAAAAAAGCAAAATGACTATTTGATGAGTTTTTACAAAACACTGAAAAAAGAAAGAAAGGGAAAAGAAAAAAGAAAGAGAAACATATACTCAACTCAATACAGAATTCCAGAGAACACCAATGACGGATAAAGTTTTCTTAAACTAGCAATGCAAAGAAATTGAAGAAAACAATAATAGAATGAAAAAGACAAGAAATTTCTTCAAGAAAACTAGAGATTTCAAGGGTACATTTCATGTAATTTTTATGCTTAAAAAATCTTATCCTTTCTTGATATTCTCTGGAATTCTGCATTCAGAAGTAGAAGTAGAAAAACTGGAAGCAGTTTCAGATTTTTTTATTACTGGACCCAAAGATCCCTGTACATAATGATTGAAACCATGAAACTGAAAGACACTTGTTTTTCAGAAGCCAAGTTATGTCAAATCTAGATAGTATACTAAAATAAACAAAAACCAAAAAAACCCAGAGGCATCATATTGCCAACAAAATTCAAAACTGTTTTTTCCCCCCAATAGCAGTGTATGGCTGTGAGAGTAGAATAAGAAAATCTGAGCACTGCAGAATTGTCACTTTCAAATTGTGATGCTGGAGAAGACTTTTGAGAATCTCTTGGGAAGCAAGGAGATCAAATCCATCAAAACTAAAAAGAAATTAATCCATGTTATTCATTGGAAAGTCAAATGTTGAAAATAAAACTTAAACACTTTCACCACACAAGGAAAAGACAAGATTCTGATGTTGGAAAGATTGAAGGCAAAAGAAAAAAAAAATGTTAGAGTATGAGATGGATAGATAATATCATGGAAGCAACAAACATGAGCTTTGGACAGATTTAGGGAAATAGTAGAAGAGAAGAGCCTGGCATGCTTATAGTACACAGGATAATGAAGAGTCACATGACTGAATGACAGAACAACAGTCATATTTATATCATAAGATACATAACACTGACATGACCTCAAATTAACTCTCCTTTATAGGTTTATTAATGTCTGCATATTTATACAAAATTATGTATAAGTATTCCATATTTTCTGTTAAGTAATATAATTATACTAATATGGAGATATGCATATTAAAACATTTCAAAAAAGCCATTTTTCTTGTTTAGAACTATATATGCACATACACACAAACAAGCTCGGACACAAAATAAAATGTTATTTTTTCTCCTGCTAAAGACATAGAAGCTGATATTTAAAAAGAAGATACAATGCTTCAAAATAAGAGTTTCCTTCTAACTGTGGAATCAATCGTGAAAAAAACTATATGACTTTTTTTTAACTGCCTCATTAAGTTTGTCACATTCTAGGGTATGGATTGGTTGTTGCTGTTGTTGTCTTTTTATATGTTTTTGATGTTGTTGTTATTGATGATGATGATGATGATGATGATGATGATTTTTTTTTTAAGTATCAAGGGTTGCTGGGAAATAATTCTATATTCCAGATCCTCTTGCTTCTGGAATTTTAGACTAATAATTATTAACTATACAAATAAAGAAATGGATTTTCAAGATAAATAAAGCAAACATTGAAGCTCTGACATCCTGTCAATTTAGAGAACTTCTTATGTGGAAACTCTTTCCACCAATTCTCAATACATCTTTGTCAGTAAGATTCTGTCACTAGTTAAGTCCCAGGATGTTGTCTGTAGCATATAGAGTATGAATGACTTGAACTGGGATTACAAATCCAGGTATCCCTTGATTCTGAATCTACTCTATCCACTATGCCCTCCAAACACTCCAAATGCAAAATGAAACATTTTAATGATTTTTAAAGTGATTTCTATCAAAATGCAATTATCAGGAAACTAGTGCTAAGGAGCAAGTATTAAAAGAAAAAAAAATCTAAATGAGAGTTAAAAGATGAAATATTTAACATGTTAAATAAAGATTGGCCAGTTATCTAGTTAAAAGAATCAATTGTAAAATCTGATACAGGATAATAATTCAGCAGGAAACTCCACAAAGCAAAGACAGGAGGACAGTCAGGTCAATGATGTTAAGACAAGGGCATTTTCCTATGAAAACAGTCTGGATCCTAAAAACAAAACAAAACAAAACAAAACAACAACAACAACAACAACAACAAAAAAAAAAACTGAGGAATACTAAACAGTGGTTTGAGATAATGTACCAGTGGGCTACAGAACACTAAGGAAAAACTTTGTAGAGGCATTCCTTAAATGACAGAAGAAGAATTTGGAAGTGATTTTACAAAGTAGATCATTTTACATATGAAGAAACTAAGACCCTGAAAGAGAAGACAAATTTCCCAAGATCACACAAGGAATAGAAGAGCAGAGTCTGGAACTGAATCCTATAAGGATTCTTAATGATGTTTTGGGGGGTGCATATTATTGGCATCTTGATAAAACATAAAGACCCTTCCAAGAATAATATTTTTATTAATTTTTTTTAATTTTTAAAGCTTTTTATTTTCAAAACATATGCATGGATAATTTGATATGGATCCTTGTATAGTCTTGTGGTTTAGATTTTCCCCTCCTTCCCCCCACCCCCTCCCCTAGATGGCAAGTCATCCAATATATGTTAAACATGTTAAAATATGTTAAACTCAGTATCTATAAACATATTTATACAATTCCCTTGCTGCACAAAAAAAAAATCAGATAAAAAATGTAAATGAGTAAGAAAACAAAATGCAAGTAAACAACAACAAAAAAGAGTGAGAATGTTATGTTGTGATCCCCATTCAGTTCCCACAGTCCTCTCTCTGGGTATGGATGCTCTCTTCATCACAAGATCTTTGGGACTGGCATCAGTCATCTCATTGTTGGAAAGAGTCATGGTCATCAGAATTGATTGTCGTATAATATTGATGATGCCATGTACAATGATCTCCTGGTTCTGCTTATTTCACTTAGCTCCAGTTCATGTAAATGTCTCCAGGCGTCTCTCTAAAATCATCTTCCTGATCATTCCAGAATAATATTTTTAATACAAAAAATACCGAAGATTATAAAGGAAACAAATTACATTGGCATTTAGTTATTATATGTATATGCATATATATATAGTGTATGCATGTGATTTTATATATATATATACATATATATATATATATATGTATGCATGTATGAAAATTCATAGAACTCAGCCTAAGAACTTCTAGACGTTATGTATTTGTAATGAATTGATACATTTAATAAGATACACTTTAGTTATTCCTATGGCTTAATTCACTTATGTGCACTACAATAAAACTTCACCAGTGAACTAACTAGAGGAAGATCAGTCTGAATTAAATATTTTTCAAAAGGGGGGAAAATGTAGTTTTGTGTCCTTTTTACTACTTATAATATATCAAAATCATGGGATGTATATGGACGAAGAGTTCCCAGGTCCCTGTAATTTGGCAGATAGTTAAAGGTTAGCTTGCACTAATAAATGTTTTAACAATCAGCTCTCTATAGAAAAACATTCACATATGCAAAACCTGCAAAACACACATACTTTGAAGTTTAATTTACTTATTAACATTTTCTCCATCATTTTCTTAAACGTAGGCAATCAATAAAATAATAACTCAAACCCTGATTTGTAATTTTTGTACTGAGAATTTAGCATAGACTCTTATGTGAAGGTTTGATCTGACTATATAGCACATCACTGGAGGTAGATAGCTCTCAGATCACTTGTAACTTGATAGAAATTGCCTGAGAATCTGAAAGGTTAATTAACTTGTCCACCACAGTCAAAAATCTTAGTAAGTGTTAGAGATGGCAATTGGACTTAGGTTTCCTGGCCTCTGACTCTCACATTATTTTAACATTGCTTCTCAGGCAAAATCTTAATAAATGTCAGTAAGAACTTGAGTCCACATTCTCTTGATTTCAAGGCCATTCTCTATCCCTTATGATATACTATCAATCATATTATTGTTGGATCTGATTTAATTCCTTACAAAAACTTATTTTAAGTCTGTACAATAATTATCTTTGGTGCACTTCATATGATCATAGGATTGAGAATTGAAAAAGACTCAAAGATTATCTATATCTTAATTTTACAATTAGGAAATTAAGACCCAGATAGGTTATAAGACTTGCCCAAGGATTTTTAATGATGTGAATCAAAATAAATAGATGAACACATATACACACAAATAAATAAATTATCATGAGAGTATTGCAAGGCTAAATCTCTGAAATTCAAGGATGGTCCTTTTAATTCTCTTCTCCAGTCAATATATCAATATGTTTACTGTAGGGGGAAAAGGCATGTCTTATTTTTCTCAAAATTACAAATGGAGTGTGAATTGGTTATGAAAATATGTTCATGGGTCTAATCCAACCATTTTCCCATGAGTAAAACAATGATAGACACATTTTTATTCTATTAAAATTAGCTATTCAAGATGGACCTCTTTTCTGAAAACTAAATATTCTGGCTTTGCTATCTTAAAACTCCTTTCAAATAGTTTGTCAGGGCTTCTGTTGCTGACATCTGTTTTTCATGGATAACTACTGTGACTGAATGAAGCATTTGAGGTCTCAATCATGTTCCAATTTCTTTTCCAAAAATGTTAGATTCTTTTCTTTTACAAAGTTTTAGGCGTGTGTATGTATGAACACACATAAAAAAATAAGCATACATATGAATGTTTGCACATACACACATACACAAAGTAATAATAATACACATACATGTTTGTGTATGTAAACATGTATATAGTTTTTTTTCTTCAAGTGATCAATGTCTTCTAAGACTACTAATCTGAATTCTTTAATTGACATCTATCACAAAATACAGCACTAATGATTTTTTTCTTGATTTATGTTTTTCTGGACTGTATTATAGAAAACATTTGATGTCTCTATATAAGTATACAACCACTATATGCTTATCCATTTTTCCAAACGCCAGTAAGATTTTTTTTAAGCAAAAATTCATCAAGAAGCACCACTTGACTTGGAGAAGCACTTTTTTTTTTTTTTGTACATCCCCACTTCCATATAGCTCCTTACCTTCATCTTTCTTTTTTCTTAAATGCAGCTAATAACTTAGTTTTCTTCCAAGTTTCATAATTTAAATAAATGTGGTTTCGACTTTTGTTTGCTTAGTGGACCATAGAGCAGGGGAAATATACTTAACAGACACTCATTTTCAAATTAGCAGTGATTTTTACTATATATGAAGAAAGACAAATAAGTATTTAACGTTGCCACAATTTACCAGAGTTTTCTTTTGTACCTCAAATGCTTTGTGGACCAGTACTCTGCATGAAAACAATGCAGTTTAACGAAAATGTTTCAAAGCCTCTAACTGGAGTGTGAATTTATCATGATCTGGAATGGGGGGAGGGGGAGAGAGGCTAGATTAACCATCCTCTCCACACTCCTGTGGAGTTCCCAATAACTGGGAAATCTGTGAGGTGCAGAGAAAAACAAGTAACCCAGCATCCTCCAGTGAGTGAAGATGAATTTTCACACGCTGCCTTGTATTCTATAGAATCTCAATCTCTAGGTCATACAGTACGAATTACTGTAAATCCTTTTGGTCAAACTGGCTGTATAAAAGGAAACAGATTTAGAGTCACTTCAAGGTTTAAAGTGAACTGGTTATCAAAATTCTTAAATTCATTCTTTGGGGAGGTGATGTGAATAATGCAAGAGAACTCTGTTTTTTATTTTTTTTTATTATAGCCCTGAATAATATAGTCTGTGACCTCCTGAGGTAAATGCAGTTCTATATTTTGAACTGAGCTAGAAGCATTTGATTACTGCTAGAGAAAGCATTCAAAGGCTTTATTCTTACTTTGCTAAATTGTCTCTAAGACCAGAGGGATTCAAAAAGATAGAGATGGGATCTTATGCTGAAAGTCTTTGTAAGATATATGGAAAGGCATATTTTTATTTTTAACACACTTCCATAGATAGATAACAATCCCAATATTTATAACAATTCATATATTTACATAAGGATTGTGAAGTGCTTTACATGTTAACCCAATTTGATCCTCAATAGAAACCAGTACTATAGTTGCAATTGTCACCCTCCATTTTAGAGATTTAAAAAAAAAAAAAAAAACTGAGTCTCACAGAAATGAAATGACTATCCATGGTCACACAGCTAGTAAATTGTCAAAGGTAGTTTTTGGACCTAGAGAGCAAGCATGAAATAGTGAGAAGAGGAGAATCAATTCAAATTCCCTCTGATTCCACCTGTTTGATTTTGGAAAAGTAGCTTATCTTTTCTGGACTTCAGTATCCTCATATATGAAATAAAAGGGAGGGACTAAATGATTGTTGATATCTTTCCCATGTCTAGATCTTTGATCTATTCTCCCTAAGGCTCCAAACCAGTACATCAAACTGTTTTAGTAATTCCTATACTTTGCATACATTATCTCATTGGAGCTTCACAATTCTTCAAGGAGCCACATATTTGTGGATAAACCCTCCAAACTTTTTCACAGCAAAAAATCAATCACCCATCTGGTAAAAATATTTTTTTCTCTGTTCTGCTGCATTGGTTCTTGTATCCATGAATATTTTGTACATTACTGACTAATATTTGCTTTCTCAGTTTTAGACTCTATCAGAGTTTGTCACTGGTATAGCCTTTAGGAGCCCAGTGTCACCTCCTTGCTTTAATGGGACAAGAGAGAAATTAAATGGAGTAACATTAGAGAAAACTACAGTAAAAAATCAAATTCTAAATATGAAAGAAAATGTTCTAGTATATTTTCCTGTGCAAAATGATGGACAAAACTGATTTCAATGGACTGCTTCATAATCCATAGGTCCTATTCCTTTTCTGATTAGAGAGACACTGCCCAACCCCCGTACCACACACAATAACTACTCCACAATAAAACCTATTCAATTGAAAGTCGGTTGGGAATACTCTTTCGTCTCTGGTTTATATTATTCAATCCTCCCCCCCTCCCCCCCCCAAGTGAGTTACCAGGAGCTAGATTACCTTTTTGTCAATTAATGATCTTTAGTCGTGTGTGTGTGTGTGTGTGTGTGGAGGGAGGGAGGGAGAGAGAGAGAGAGAGAGAGAGGAGAGAGAGAGAGAGAGAGAGAGAGAGAGAGAGAGAGAGAGAGAGAGAGAGAGAGAGAGAAATTTTGGAGATATTAGATGAAGAATGGAAGGAGGGTGGGGGCCACTGTTCGTTGCTGTCATGACACAACAGCCCGGGTCTGGGAGAGAAGCAGCATCTCTTCTCTTCAGCCAGATTGGATGGGAGTGACTGATCTGGAGAAAAACCGTCTACCCGTTACTCACACCTCTGATTTTAGAGGCAAAGCAAAACAAAGAAAAAGAAAAAGAAAGAAAAAGTCACCAAAATACGATCTAGGATAAAAACGAAGCGAAATAGGACCAAACAGATAATATGCAAACGGAGGAAGGAAAATACAGCCTCTTGGGCTTTGAATTGATTTTTTTTCTTGCCTTGAGAAAAAGGGGGGATGGGGGGAGAGCCCCACGTGTCTTAGAAAAGCTTGTAGAGTTAAAGCGCCACCTTCAGTTGTCTAGAAACGGAATCCACCAGAATACATCCCAGTGCTTCTGGGAAAGCTGAAATCACCCTGTCGGATGCTACCAGGCAAATGGAAATCAGAGTCTAGTCTCAGAGATTTTACACCCACCATCTCAAACCTTCCGCCTTCGTCGCACCGCCCCCTCCCCGCCGCCGCCCCATTTAACAAAATGCATGCTGAGACAGAGGGTGTCGAAGAACAAGAAGTCAAGCAGGGGGATTCAGATGGAGGCCAGAAATTTGTCCTAGGTACAATAGCAGAGACGGTTCTAGCGAGGGGGCAATATCTCTAGGCGTGACCGCCTTAGTGTATCCACCTCTGCGAGAAGCCCATAGAGAATAGAGACATACGCCTCGGTGGCACGGAAAGAGAACGCATAGATGCATAACAGACGCATATATTTTAAAATAACACATTTCTAGACATGCTTTTTCCCCACCTCCAGCTTTCCAATGAAGCCCCGCAGGCGGGGCAAAGGGGGAGGAGAAGGGGAGTTAATAAAGGGATCGGGGAGGAGCTGACAGCCGGCGATTGGCTGGCTCAGGGAGTGATGTCACCCATATGACACCCTGATAACTAGTTGGGAGAGAGCCCTCAACTTTTTGCAGAAGGAGTGCGCGCGCCTGGGAGTACTTGGGGTCCGGCGATTGCGGCAGGGAGCGCGTTCAAGCCGGAGCAAGAGGGGTCCTGCGCCGCCGCCGCTGCCGCTGCTGCTGCCTGCCTCTGCTCAGAAACCTCGCTGCTGCTGCTGCTGCCGCCGCCGCCGCCGCCGCCGCCGCCGCCGCCGCCACCGCCAAGACCGCAGCGGGTAGCAGCCACCTAAGCCGCCGCAGCCGTTGTGTGCAGCTGGAGCAGGAAGGGGGTGGGGGGGAGGGGGGAGAAGAAAAAGGGGGTACGGAGGACTTTGCAACTTGCAAGGGGAGGTGGGGGGGTGGGTGGGTGGGAGGGGGAGGGGGCTTGCCGCACAGGAGAAAGTTGCTTTGGGTTTTAACGCAACGCACAACGCCCGAACATGGTGCAGCAGGCAGATAGCCTGGAAAGTGAGGTCAACCTGCCCCGGGAGGCGATGGACACGGAGGAGGGTGAATTCATGGCCTGTAGCCCGGTGGCCCTGGATGAAAGCGACCCAGACTGGTGCAAAACGGCATCAGGCCACATTAAGAGGCCGATGAACGCTTTCATGGTGTGGTCTAAAATCGAGAGGAGAAAAATCATGGAGCAGTCCCCAGACATGCACAACGCGGAGATATCCAAGAGGCTGGGGAAGAGGTGGAAAATGCTTAAAGACAGTGAGAAGATCCCCTTTATCCGGGAAGCGGAGAGGCTGCGGCTCAAGCACATGGCCGATTATCCCGACTACAAGTACAGGCCCAGGAAAAAGCCCAAAATGGACCCTTCGTCCAAACCTAACGCTAGCCAAAGCCCTGAGAAAAGTGCCGGCGGGGGCAGCAGTGGCGGGGGAAGCGGCAGCGGGGGCGGTGGCGGCGGCAGCAGCAAGAACTCAAAGAGCTCCAGCAAGAAATGTAGCAAACTGAAGACCTCTTCATCCTCCTCTTCGACCTCCTCCTCGTCCACATCCTGCCCCAAGCCAGGAGCCGGTAAAACAGCTCACCACGGTGACTACGCAGGCGAGGATTTGGTGTTTGGCACCCTCAAAGTGAACGGCGCGGGCGGTGGTGGCGGCTGCAGCAAAACCGTCAAATGCGTCTTCATGGATGATGAGGATGAGGACGAGGAGGATGAGGACGACCTTCAACTGCGGATCAAGCAGGAGCCGGAGGAAGAAGACGAGGAGCATCCAGGGCGGCAGCAGCAACAGCAGCAGCAAACCCAGCAGCTGCTCCGGCGCTACAGCGTCGCCAAAGTGCCCGCCAGCCCCACGCTGAGCAGCTCCGCGGAATCCACCGAGGGGGCCAGTTTGTACGAGGAGGTCCGAGCCGGCGCGACCTCCGCCGGGGGCCACGGCGGGGGCGGCAGCGCCAGTCGCCTTTACTACAGCTTCAAAAACATCACCAAGCAAAGCGCCCAGCAGCTGCAGCAGCCCAGTCTGTCCCCAGCTTCCTCGCGCTCTGTCTCCACCTCCTCCTCCTCCAGTTCCAGTTCTAGCAGCAGTGAGGAGGCTGATGACCTGATGTTCGATCTGAGCTTGAATTTCTCCCAAAATCCCCACTCGACGACCGAGCAGCAGCTGGGGGGCGGCTCAGCGGCGGGGAATCTATCCCTGTCCCTGGTGGATAAAGATTTGGATTCGTTCAGCGAGGGCAGCCTGGGCTCCCACTTTGAGTTCCCCGACTACTGTACCCCGGAGCTGAGCGAGATGATCGCGGGGGACTGGTTGGAGGCGAACTTTTCCGACTTGGTGTTCACATATTGAAAAGGGGGGAGGGGGCACCTCTGTCTCTCCCTCGGCCAGTAGTGCGGAGCAGGGTTCGAGAGGAAATCGTGATGATGATGATGAGAATAATGATGATGATGGGGAAAGAGAAGATGCTCATGATGTTGTGATGATGACGCAAAGAAATTGGAAAAGATGATAAAAAAAAATGGTGGAGTTTAAGAGAAATGAGTAGTTTTTTGGTTATTTTTCCTGTCTTTTATTTTAATTTTTAAATTCTTTCCCCCTCCCCCTCTCCCTTATCATGTCTCAAGGTAGTTCCAAACCCAGCCTGGAGTTGTGATTCCCCACCCCCATCCCAAAATGTGTAATTTTTTTTTTTGTATTTTTATTTTTTCCCTGAATTTGGTGATCGCAACAAAGGCGTAAGGGACTGGGGGCGGGAGTAGGGGGAGGGGGAAACGCTCCGGAAGGCGCTGTTTGAAGCTTGTCGGTCTTTGATTGAAGTCTGGAAGACGGTCTGCAAAGAAGCCTTTTGGCCGCGCAACTGTTACTCAAGGGGGTTTGTGGATTTTTTTCTTTTTCTTTCCTGAGAGATCTTACAGAACTGTTGATTTAAAAAAAAAAAAACAAAAACAAAAGGGACCATTGCAACTTTTTATTATTATTATTATTATTTTGGAGGGAGAAAACTGATGTCTTCTATGCATCCGATTCTTAACAAAACTGCAGGGAGCTTGAAAAAATACAGACTGTACAAACGCTTACAAAAAACAAAAAAAACAAAAAAACAAAAAAAAAAACTGTGAACTGACTTAAGATCAGAGTTTACTTTTCAGATCAAATTGTTTATGGTTTTACAAATGTGATTTCTACTTGCCAACCTTTTTTTTGTAACTTGTTCCCTTATACCTCCTTGATTGAATACCAGACAGCCTAGACCTCAGTACAAAAGGTATTGAAACATTTTTGATACATAACAGACCTCAGTCTTTTTTAAAAATTAATATATTTTCAGGCGTATTTTTGTACAGTGAAAAGGGAACATTCTTGCTGTGTTTTTTCAGTAAGACTTTCAGGCACTTCTTCCCTTTTGATTTCTTTTTTTCCTCTGTTTTTAGCATGCAAGTATGTTGGTACGTTATGTCCTGGTTTTAAAAGGATTAAAATTTTTAAATAATCCTTGCATCTAAAGGCCTTGTGGTTTTAAAAAAAAAAAACTTTTTTGTACAGCTATAGTTCAGATTTGTTCAATATTTGTAGGTAAAGATTTATTGAAAATGGTGATATAGACCTCAGAGCTGTTACCTTAGTTTAAAGATTGTATATGTACTGTATTATAGTAGGTCTTTATGTATCTCATACGCTGTGATATGTGGATGGGGCCCCAGATGGAAGGTATGAAACTGGATTCTCGATTTTTAGCAAAAAAAAAAGGCACATAGTAAAAGAAAGTTTCTCATTTTGTGCAATATAATCTAAATAAAGTACAGACCATCTGCACATTTTGTAGCAAAAGATGGCAAAGCAGACTCATGCACTGTCAACATCCTTGCCTGTTTTTTTTATGCTGAAAGTCTGTATCTTGACAATTTTAATAAATCAGCTGGAACTGATAGAAACTCGTATCGCCAATAGTCTCTATGGAAGTGAAGCTGGAGAGTGTCACGTATTGTCCGCCCCTAACTCGCAAACAGAAACAAGAGATCTAGAGAGGTGGCTCTGTGCTTGTAGAGAAGCCTGGGGAGAGGGAAAGAAGGGGAGGGAGCGGCGAGGACTATCCATTTTTGAAGATGGTACAGACTTTTTAAGTGCTAAATTGATGAGAGAGAATAATATCCGGGTTTCTTTATCATCTTCCTTCGGCTACTTATTAGAAAATGACCTAGTAGTATTCTTTATCTCCTTTTCCCCACCTCCCTTTTCTCACCTCTTTCCCATTCTCCTTTTTCTCCCAGCTCTCCCGCCTTCTCCCTTCTCCCCAGACCCATCCAACCCTAGTGCACCCGAGGCTCTGAAAAATGGCGGGGGGAGGGGCAGGTTTTGAGCGGACTCGATTTGTGCACGTTATTGTGATCTTATCTGCGCATTAGGATGTATGTGTTTTTCTTGGGGCCGGAGGGGAGTGAAGGGCGCGTTCCGTGACTTCTGGAGGTTTGTTTAGTGGGGGTGGGGGGTGGGGCTGGCTGTGGGGATTTAGTCTGAGCGCGCAGCAAATTACCTGCCCTCCACTCGCGCAGCCTCCCGCAGGCTTGCCCGCCAGGGTGGGGCGCTCGGTTTGCAGTTTATTTTTTCCCCCTGCAAAGGGACGTGGGTGTCGGCGGGATCCGCTTATTGCAGTTCTTTGCTTTTGGGGGGGAGGGTGGTGGTGGTGGTGATGGTGGTGGTGGTGGTTGGTGGTGGTGGGGCGGGAAAGGGGAGGCGTTTTCTAGGTGTCCGGTTCTTTTATCGTCTCCTAGGGGCCAGGATTGGGAAGGCGGCTCGGAGCAGAGCTGGGGCGGGGGAGGGAGGGAGGTGGGGTACGGTGGGGAGGTAGCTTGATCCCAAGCTCTGCCCTTAAAATGGAGGGGAGATGGAATGTGCCCAGGCGCTCTCGGGAGATGGAGGGGGTGTGGCTGTGGCCCATAGCGGGCGCGCATCCTGGGGTCTTGATGCTTTTGCTGGAGCCTAGGTTAGGCTGGGCAACGTTGAGGTAGGCAAAGGAGAAAAGAGAAACTAGAGAAGGATGAATGCCAAAAGCATTGGAATCCGAAATGAGATGAGAACGGCCGCGGTTTATTTAGAATCAGCTACCAAAAGTCTATAAACAGCTGTATCTTTGGGGGTTGGGGGGAAAGGGTTACAGTGTTCGGGGTTTGAAGAGGAGGCCTTCAGGGAGGGAGATGACGGATGGAGGATTTCAGTGGCTGTTGGCCTGGGGAGGGGGAAAAGCTAGGGCCAGAGACCAAGTCAGCTCCTCCCTCTTCTTCCCCTCCATGCTTTGCATTTTCAAAAAGGCTAGAGGGACTTGTCTCCTGATGTAAGACTGGGCCGCCTCTTTCTTACCCCCACTCCCACCCCCTTTGGAGCATCCATCCTGCTGCAGGGGATGGATGTGCTAGGCTAACCATTTGCTCTGAGGGGTGGGGTTGGGGCGGGGGGGGAAACAATTTGTGTTTTGGCTTTGAGGAGGAGAAAAATAAACAAATAGGAAATGGGGGAGATAAACTCCCCAGACCTGAGCTGAAAGTGTGGAGGTTCTGTAAGGAGGAAGGAGCTTGTCTGTGGCTCCTAACCCCACCCTTTCTCCCCCAAGGGGAACCGACCTTTGGGGCGTGTATGTGTGTGATAACGGAGGACTTGGAGGGAAGATTTGTCGAAGTCTTTTCTCTCTTAAAAAAAAAAAAAAAATAGGCAGATTCCTTTATTTCTCTGAACACAGGGGGAAAAAAAAAAAACTCCCTTCTCTGGATTTTTGCATTGGTGTTTCTAGAAAGAATGGGGGAGGACAGGAAGAGCTGCATCTCGGATGCGATTTTTTTCTTTCTCTTCCCTCCCCATCACCTTTGCTCTGTCCTTGTTTTGGCTAAGGGGACCTGCGTGGCCCGCCCTGTTCTCTCTGCTCAGTTTTCAGCAGCCCACATGGCAAACTGAAGTTGGAGGACGTGGTAGGGAAGGTTGGCTATGATTTTTTTCTTTCTTTCTTGCATCTAGTCTGTGCTTTTGATGCTGCACCCTGACTGATCACCCCTTCGTTCTTGGGGGCTTAATTAGAAATAGACACTTGGTCCACCAGGGGCTGCTTAGTCCCTCCCGCTTTTTCTTAGTGGCTCTGTTTTCGGGAGGGCTGCATAAGCAAAGACTAGGTCTCTGCATAGCTAAACCTACCAGTGCTGTGCCTCAAGGTCTGATGATTTGAGTAAGGGAGATTTTAAACGATTTTTTTTTTTTTTTTGAGAAACCCAGTGCAACATCCTTCATTCCAAGAGAGGGTTTTCTTTTCTTTTTTAAAAATTTAACTATCTGAAAAATCATTCCAAAATGTGTCTCCTTCCAGGTTTATTGAAACTTGGCTAGACTAAATAGAAGCGTCCAAATCCAACTAGGAGCTGCTATACCAAAGGGGCTTTCTCTCTCCCCCCCCCCCCATCTTCCTTGCTTTACAGTCGGGCCTGTGTGCTGGCTTTTCGCTCGCGCCCCTCCTCCATCCCACCCTCCATTCTCTTGGGAGGAGCAGAGAGGGGAAAAAAAAAAGAGATTCCCTCCATTTCTCTTCCTCGTAGATTTTCTTTCTATGAGCCGTCAGAGTTCAGTAGTATACACGGAAGAAGAAAAGGCTGATAGTGTGAACATGGTTCTCAAGACAGAACTGTTTTTCTTAAAATGTTTACTTTTTTTTTTTTTTTTTTTTTTTTTTTTGCCAAATGATAGACTAATGTAGTCATTGGTCAGTCAGTCCACAAGTAAATGAGCCAGCGGTTTACAATGACAATTCACTGTGCTGGTAATTTTTAGTGGCAGTCCCACTGCTACAGTTTTAAACTCTTGCTGAAAATAGAAATCCTGCATCCAAATTTGTAAGGGATATGAAATGTAATATTTTGAACCAATACCTTGCATGTATTTTAGGTTTCAAAAATGACTCGCCTTTTTCTGTGGTGAAATATCTGCTCCAAAATAGTGAAACGGTCAATTATTTGGTCAATTATTAAAGGGGGTGGGTAAGACATACTCGTGGTTCTAAATAAAAGCTGTTTTATCAAGTTTTTACTAATAAACTTAGAAATACTCTATTGGAAATCCAAATCACGGTCAGCTAGAGCTCAGGACAGAGCCATGTGAGGCACATGTGAGCCCTATTAACTACTATTAGATGATACTGTTTGATGATTGCATTGTGAAAAATCATTCTTAATTCTTTTCTGAATGTCTAAAACATAAGTACGACTAATAAGGTATCCTTAGCACTGGATAGTTTTCAATAAAAGTTTCTTGTATTTTCATTTTTTGGTCTCATACATTATAAGTCATTCCCCCCCAAAAAATTGACAATGTAGGTTAAAATCTTAACATTTATCTCTCCTGGGGGGGAGGAGGGAGAAGGGGATGTATACTCGAGTGCACTGCAGTCTAGCCAGTGGGTTCCTGCTGTTTATAACTAGTTCACAGTGATGATGACATTGCTTGACCAGGTTTCCATCTTCAAAACAGAAAAAACAAACAAACAAACAAACAAAAAAAAACTGAGCCAGAATTCTCTTAGTAATTCTTTAAACTATTCCTAGAGGATGTGTGGAAGTATTACTTCTGTCCTTTCTTTCTGATATGCATCCCCTTTATTTAAAAGATAATAATAAAGGCAGATTACTTAAAGACTGTGCTTTGCAAATAATTTGTAATTTAGGAATGGCTATGTTCAGATGGTGAATTATTACTAGGATGTTTCTTGTCTAGGGGAAAAATGACTATACTCTTGGAGGAGATGTTCTGTTTAATGTTAATCAAGGGGAAATGATTTAAAGATGCATGCATGGCAGAGTCAGGTAAAATTTTATTGTTTTTCAGTAAAAGGAAACAATACTGTCAAAAGATTGGAGTTTGCCTTTTTCTTGCTTTTGAAAGGAAACAAAACTATAGTCCTTATATACATTCCTATATATATATATATATATGTTGAACATTTTTATATCAGGTACAGTACAAGAAAGTTTGTTGGCTATTTCTCCCCATTTTAGAATTGATTTTTTTTTCCTTTGGTCCAAGGAATCTGGTGGTTGAAGCAGATGATTTGCTCAATTTTAAAGTTGTCACTCAATTTGACTGTATAGTCACTTTTAACATTTATATTCACTGGTCACTGATGATTAATGAAATATATGTGTATATATTTTGAAGTTTTAATTTTGTGCATATATATTACTATTAACTATTTGGAGAGGACTTTTTGTGTTTTTTTTTTTTTTTTTGCTCTCTCATTTTTATTATATTATATTATAACCTGTTTCTACTGGTTATCCTGATTTTAGCAGGTATCTTGGTATTAATGTCTCTCCATGGCAAATATAAACTTATTTTTTCTTAGAGTAGAAAGGTGGTTGAAAGCAATTTATTGAGTAATTCATCAGTTTATTTGTAAAAGAACAGTGTTCTTTAGTACAACATCAGGGAAAATTTCCACTATACTTCTTAGTCCCCATTTTAGAAGATATCCATTGAGAATTTGAGTTTCCAATTCCCTTGTCCATCCTGAGCCCATGGGAAAAAATAAGATGGAGCCTTATAGATCCTAACCAGGAAATTTACCAATTGTCTTCATGAAGAAAAATTTATTTCAATGTTTTGTCACAGTTGGTTCACTTTGTTTTTAAATCTTGATTATTCCTTACAAGTCATTCAGTTTCTTCCACCCACGTACCCCTCACATTTGATGACCTGACAGATTCTGCTATTTGATGTCAACTCAGTTCTTTCCTAAAGTCAGCCCTAGTCTTCAATCATCATAAAGATCAAAAGGAGATTCTTTAGATCGGGTTCTCTTCCATTCTACTTTCTTCGGGCCTTTCCTTTGAATGCTAGCATCTTTTCCCTTTTTTTCTCCATTGTAGCCTGATTTTTTTTTTTTTAACACTACCTATATCAATTAGCTGCCTAATTAGTTTTATCTACTTTATGTGGATGCAGTGAGTTTGTAAGAGAATTTCACAAGCAAGTAGTTTTTTAGTGAACTTAAAGTAAACAGAATTTTAAAGGAGACCTATTTTTATACTCAATAGAAGCACAAATGTGCAGAAAATGTAAAATGACTTACAAAAGGGAAACAAAGGTTCATAATATTCCATGTATAAAAGTAATAATTTTTATTGGGTAGAGATACTCTTAAAAGATCCAATACCTCTGCCAGTGCAAAGAAAGGAATATTTTAAATGTTCTTAGAAAGTTTTGATTGACTACAATTGCAAATGAATGGCTTCTCTATAAAGCAAGGCAAACCACTAAAGCAATACGATCGGGTTGGGATGAGTGGTTTTCAATGAGAAAAATAAAAGATCAACTTAAGCAAACCTGGAAGTGCAAAGGTGGAGGCTCTAGTCTTATTGTTTGATCAAATTTCTTTTTCATAGTCACTTAAACCTGGATTTCCCATGCTGTGAAGACTGACAGAATAAAGCAATATTACAAAAACTATTAAAGTGTGTGAAAAAAAAATTTATTCCAGGATCCTGACGTGATTTTTCATTTGACTACTCCTTTATTCCAATATCCACATAACAACAAAAAAGATAACAGAGATAATAATATATGACAATAAGAAATTTGATCAAATAAATAATGGCAGGACCCTCTCACAAATTTTTTTCGTTTTTTTTTCATTAACCCTATGTCCAAAAACAACTTTCCTCATCCCTTGATTCACAAAGGGAGAAAAAAAAACCATGTCGTTATTAATTAATTTGTGATTCAGTTTTTATTGTACATATAATGTGGGTTTGGAATCTCTACTTTAGATCTGTGACATTTTCCTTTAATAGGCTGTTTTAAAACTGAGGCCTCTTTTTTTCCTATCTAGGACTCCTAGTGGTTACGGCATTCTGAAATGCTGTGTGATGACTGGGCAGGAGCATCTGATGTTTTAAAGCAGTTTTTTCAGCATGACACTTTAAAAAAAAATGTAATTTTCAAGGCCACGTGAAATTTACTTTCATAGCTACTCCAGGTCTAGGAGGGGAAAATCTGAAAAATACTTTTGTTTAGAAATCTGAGTGGTTTGTGGGGGGAAACCTTTTTAGGTTTTGCATGCCAGTGCATGGCCTATTGCTGTGAAACAGAGAGAGGGTAAAGCTGCCTAAGGCAATGCACTGGAGGATGAAATGTTTAATAGCACTAGGGGAAAAAAAAAGATAATGCATGGCAAAGTTTGTCTTCTGGTAGACTATATAGCATGCAGAGTTTAGTGTGTGTTAAAAAACAGTGTATGACATTGCTGTATCAAAGTTGTAAAATTAAGCATTATTTATTGAAAACTATGTATTTTTTTGTAAAAACCTGATCACATAGAGAATATCACAGTGGCTTGTGCTAGTGCTCCAATCTTTAACCAGCTTCTTTCCTACCGTACTTGGTATGCAGTGTTAATGCTCAGGGTTGAAAATCGTACACTCCAATGTCTCTTTGGCAAGAATTTTTAAACAGAGGAATACATTTGTTCAAAAGACTCTAATAAAATTGTGTGATCAATCTGCACTTGTGGTTTTTATGTGCATTTTTTCCAGTTTTGCATTTGATAACTACTGTTTAATTCCTCAAGTGTTGTCTCCAAACTGATGTTACTGACAGGCTTTGTAAGTGCTGAGTCTCTCAAAACAAACATGGCTGACAGCTTTGAGGTGAGGTCCTGAATGCTGTCCTGGGCACATGTGATAGATCTTAAAATGGAATAATCATGATAATTTATCACTATGTTTTACTGGCAAACATAATGAACAAATGCATAGGCAAAATGTAGAAGCATAGATTATGATGGGGATTTTTTTTTTTTCAGATAATGTTTAAAGTAGAAAATGAAGGAAAAAAATATCAGGGGCAGTTGCTGCTATTGAATTCAATGCCAGCAAACTCCATTTCTCTGTGTCTTTTTTCTATAAACAATTTACAGTGTAAATGTATTTTGACATAGAAATCATTCTGTATTAAGATTCTTGATATAAAATGCTTTTATGAAAGCCTGTAAGTGATTCTTGGAATATTATAATAAGATTTTTTTAAAAAAATGTGTTTACATGGTGAGTGCTTGTTGTATATTAAATTTGGTTTTGTAGAAACGCTTGTGTTGTATTGTCACAAATTTCAAAGTGCACATTGACACAACCCTCAGAAACACTTTTAGACTCTTAGGCAAGCATTTGCAATGTTTCTTTACACACCAAAGAACAAAATACTTGTCTTCTAAGACAAATCTTGTTTAATTATGCTCTAATTTAAGAGTTTCTGTTCTACATCTTAATAGTTCAAGTTCTATTTTATTTTTATAGGTTTTCTATATAAAGCTTTTGAATAAAATTTAAAATAGCCCTTTTTTATCTTTCAGGTTTCTTGTGACAAAAAACTTTTATTCTTATCCTCTTCACACCTCACTCCACCCCCAACCTCAGCACTGGCAGTGACAGTTCTTATGTTAATGAATGGAATGATTTGCTTTTTAGTTAATACCTTGTTTTGGTGGGGAAAATGTATTAATTCATTAGTTAAATGCTTTTGAAAACAAGATAAATCAATAAATATTTATTGGATAAATGGATTAAACCACTTAGTTTGGGTCATATACATATGCCTATATGTATGCACATAACACAAATATATATATAATATTCAATTTATGCAAATGTAATGCAAATATTTATTCTAATATTCTCAAATTAAATCTATTTTCATGGAGATCAATAATATGATTCTTCACTTTTAAAACATGGCTCTCCAGAGATGAATACAAGTAAAATTCAGAGTTTGCACAAATTCCATATACAAATACCACTTTTCAATCATGACTGCTCAGCTATAGATTTGGATGCTATAATATGCAACAGTAATATTTTTCCTCTGTAAAGTTAAATTTCCATATGATATTAAACATATTTATGAAGAAACTTCATTATTAAATCATCAGAATTGTTAAGAAACATTTAAAGGTCAAAACTGCTTCTAGCACAGCCTTGTATTATATAAACTTTATATGAACCATTATACATTATAATACTAATCATTCACACAGATTTTATTTATTATATATAAAAGGACTGATTAAATATTAAATTATAAAAGTATTGTATTTAATTGTGGTGCCATCTGATTACAAGTTATAGATTGCTTCATTGATATATCATTTGGTATTTAGATCTAACAAAATGACTGACATGCTATTACATTGCAACAAAAACATCAACTTCTACAGCAGTTTGATGAGAATAATAGTCTTCCCAAGTTTAAGTTGAATTTCTTATGCAGTGTATTCCAGTGTCCTGAATGGGATGTTTATATACTACAGGATATGGCATATACATCTTTTAAGAAAAGAGCATATGCATTTAAAAGAACATTTATTTTTTTATGCTAGTTAATAACAACATACGAAATATATTGATGATATTGATGAAAATCATAGACTTTAAATTAATGTGTGAAAATAGTTCTATTTGAAGAGATACAAGATTTTATAAAATAAGCAGCTCATGGAACTTGAAAATAATTAAAGATTTATTTTTTTTCTCTCTCTCTAGTAAGAATTGGTCAGATCACAAGCTTTAATTGTATTGCAATAGAAAGATGTAATATATTTCTTTCATTCCTGAGAATTCATGTGGGAGTCAAGGATAAGCAAAAAGTGAGGCTAGTTTTCTGTCCTAGCCCACTCACCCCCATCTCTATTTTCTATCTTTTGAATAGTGGGATTGCAGATTTGCCTTCCTTTCTAAGCTTATAATGAGCAAAAAGACAAGAACTATACAAAGGAGAGTATCAAGAGGGTGTGAAAGGAGAAATTTGTGTTGTTTAAAGTAAATGATGTTATTTTTGAGCATGTATGAAAAGATTAAGATTTTTTTTTAAAGCTGCTCTTAGATTGTTTAAAAAAAAAAAACCCAAAATGTATTTTTACAATAGTTTAAATAGATAAAAAGTGTTAGGCATCACAACTAAATATTGAGAAACTGAATTAGAAAAAAAAAAAATCCCCCCCCCCCCAGATCCATTAGCATTGCCAGTTTCTCAGATGACATCTAGCTGGGAATGCCTTTTGCCAAGTGCAAGAAATTCTACTACTTTCTTTTGGATGCAAAGCTTCCCACAGGTTATTCATGCCTGTAAATTGAGCTACTATAGTACACTTGGTGTTGGATGACCCTTGAAATTTCACTAGGTAAACAATGAAGCTTCTTTTGTTTATAATGTTACTATATAGTATATTTTATATATATATATATATTAAATGCTTTCAAATCATTGTTCCCTTCAGGGGTCTCACAACCCTTATGCTTAAACTATCTGATGTATTGCCCTTCTGCCTACAGGAAAAAAGAAGCTAGAGTAATTAGACTTCTTGGATTTCTGGGAAAGAAGACAAATTGTGTCGAATGACAATTTAAATATATTTCTTTTATTTTACTATAACTTTTCCTATATATGCAAATGTTCTTTAAATACAAATAATTTCAATTGGATATTATAATTTGGGGCAAGTAGGTTGGACAGTGGATAGAACACCAATCCTGAGTCAGAAAGACCTGAGTTTAAATGTAGGCTCAGACACTAACCTTATCACCCTGGTCAGGTCATTTAATACTGTTTGCCTCAGTTTCCCCCAGTTTTAAAATGAGCTAGAGAAGGAAATAGTAACCTACTCCAGTATCTTTACCAAGAAAAATCTCAAATGGGGTCATAAAGAGTTGGACATAGCTATATCACCACTACAACAGCATTGTAATTTTATTTAGAAACAAAAAATATTCACTCCACTACGAATTTTGACTGTGCAAATAAACTATATCAATGGATGAAGCTTGTCTTTTAAAGAATTCTTAAAATCTGATCTTTCTAATAATGACTTGTATTTCAGTATGATTTTTATGGCACACAAAACTTTATTCAAAGCAGCACAATGAGGAGAACAGTGCAAATATTATCTTTTTTTTTTATCAGATGTGGAAACTGACAGTGAATTGACCATAATCTGTGTAAGAACTAGGATTAAAACCCATAATCTCCTAATTCCAAGTATAGTATTCCTCTACAATATTATTTGTTCTGGACAAGCCTAAACTAGAACAGTCCTGTAATTTCTGGCTTCAGGGTTAAAATGAATTAAAATAAATTTTCTGGATCATAAAATATAACTTGAAACATCTAGTAATAGAACAAAGAATCAATGTTAAAGGATATAAGATCAAAATGCAAACTATTCCCTTTTTCTTGTAGAATCAGCAAAACAGACAAAGAGCTAGATCAGGAAAATATTCCCAAAAGACATCAAAATTTGGGGGGGGATATCTTTAAGAACTATTCTCCCACCAAAGCAAGATCTTTTCACATGTCCCCTGCCAAATAGTTTTATCTGTCCCTTTAAAGAATGCTCTGCAAAATTCCTTGAGCAGCCTCTTATGTAAAACTCTAGGTGTCAAGAAAGGGAGAACATAGGATGGTGTCAAAGAGAAAAATAGGAAGAGGCCCACCATGTATTGCCATCCCCACCCTATCAACATGTGCCCTCTGCCAATCAAACTATTGCTGTAACTGAGTTTTTCTTATCCTGAGTTAAATCCAGACTCCTTAGTTTAATTAAGTGATTCAGGCTGCAGGTTGGAATGCTTTGAGGAACCAAAACATTCAGCAAGATCAACTTTACTTTTCAGAAGCTTAAAAAACATGTCTCAGATAGCTAGGAAACCAAATGGCTGCCCCATTCTTTTAAAGGAGCAGCCTAATCCTCATAAAATTGTGGTAACTGCTATAATGTCACTATTTTAAGGATAAGGCATGATACAATATGTATATTTAGACTTAGAAGATAACTTTATTAACCATCTAGATGGACCTATACACAAAAGCAATCCCTACTAAGAGCTCTACCTATATCTTCATATAGATCTAGTTCTATAATACCCCATTTACCTCAATGATCTGAAACACAACTGTGAACAAAGAAGGAAACTACAACTAGTCAAAGTGAATATCACAAAGACATTACACACTCTAAAGTTCCTAAGAAACAACTTTTATTTTCTTGCTGTAATGAATTTACTCTGTATATATCATTATGATTTACTATTAAGGCTTAACTCAAAGGACACCTCCTGCATCAGGCTTTTCCTAATTGCACCTCCTCCTCTCCCAAGCTATTAGCATATTCTTATGGTCTGATATCAATTTATATGCATGTATATATGTCTCTATTGTGTCCTTTCACTGGAACTAATTTCTTAAATACGGCAACCATTTTGATTTTGTCTTTATATTTAGAGCAGGAGCAGAGTATCTTCCTATTGTCCACTGGTAAAAAAAGCATTTCTTTTTGAACAATATAGTTATCTGCATTCTCTAACTATTGCAGATAAGAAGCTTCAAATGCGCATTATAAGAAGATGTAAAAGGAAAGCACATAGACAGTAACAAGGAGTGTCACTGGACAGCCCTGATAGTATAACAACAAAATAGGGAACATAAAAGCTATGAAAAGTAGATCCAAGGACAAAAAAAAAAAAAAAAAAAAGCAAAGCAATTTAAGGCCTTTGGGCATAGAGGCATCTTAGATGCTTCAATAGCCTTTGAAGCTATCACTTCTCAGGACAGAAAATAATACTGAATAATAACGATGATGATGATGATGAACTTTAGTCATTAAAAAAGGTTAAATTTATCTTTAGCAAATTCTAAGAAAATAAAAAAAAGATTTACACCCAAACTATATATTACATGAAGAGAAATAATCCCTACCCCTACCCTCACCCATCAGTTATCTGGAAAATTCACTCAGGCATCATATTCCCTAGAAATGATATAAATTTAAGCATTCTCATCAAGGTAATGAAATTGTCCAAAGGATAGAGTGCCTGGAAGCATGGTAAGCCTGGAATCAGGAATACCTAAGTTCACTTGTACATTGAAATAAATTCTATGTATGAGCCTGGACCAGAGAGTAAATCCCTTTCTGCCACAATTTCCTCCACTAGAAGATAGGGGTCATAATAGCACCTGTAGGACAGTGAGGTGGGGTAGTAAATAGAGTGGCAGGCTTAGAGTCAGGAAAACCTGAAGTCAAATGAGGCCTTGGATTCTTACTATCTCTGTGACACTGGGCAAGTCACTTAATCTTATTTGCTTTCATTTCCTCATCTGTAAAATGAGCAGGAAAAAGAAATGACAAGCCATTCCAATATCTTTGCCAAGAAAATCCCAAATGGTATCATAAAGAATAGCACCGACTTCCGGTTAAGATGGCAGAGAGAAGGCTCACAGCTGCATAAGCTCCGCGCTTTCTCTCACTATCCATTTCATTACAAGCCTCTGAATTAATGCTTGACTGAAAAAAAACCCACAAATAGTTACCAAGAGAAGCCATTCTTGAGATTCGCCAAGAAAGGTCTGTCTTTACTGGAGGGCTGGGATGGTTTTAGATCGGGCACAGGCGGCGGGCAGCAGCAGTGAGAGCACGGGAGCAGAGCTGAGAGGGGGTGGGGAGTGATCGCAGCCGTCTCTGCGGGGAGAGCTTCGCTACAGGTTTGGATACTTTGCTCCGGCAGCAAGTCAGCAGCCCAGCAGAGAAGCTAAAAACACCGGGGCTGAAGAATACAACCCCAAACAGCTGGAGTCTCTCGGGACCTGGCCGCCCCCCCTTCCCCCCCACAGTGACTCAGCACGCTCTGGGATCTCAGAGCGCAGGCGCAGCACAGTCCTGCTAGTGCCTCACTGCTGCCCCCTGCAGTCTGGAGAGGAAGCTCGGTAACACACCCAGCCCCTCCCCCAAAGAAAGACTCCAGTTTTTTCTGTTTTTCTTTGGTAGTTTGTCTCTGATTATTAGACAGAATGAGCAAGAAGCTGAAGAGGACTTTAACCCTTGACAGCTTCTATACAGATAGAGAGCAGACTCTAAATCCTGAGGAGACTAAAAACAGTCCCCAGGTGAATCCCCAAAGGAGGAGATCATCTGTTCCTCAGCACAGATGAACCTCATAGAAGTGATTAAAAAGGCTCTCACAAGGGAGCTAGAAGAAAAATGGGGAAAGCAGAGTGAGGCTTGGCAAAAGGAGAGGGAAGCTTGGGAAAAGGAGAGGGAGGCTTGGGAAAAGAGCCTGTAGAAAGTTAGAGAGTGGATAAAGAAGTAAAATCCTTGAAAAATAGGATTGGTGAACTGGAAAACAAAATTGGCGAAATGGAAAAAAATTCCACAGAACAAAAGAACTCAATGGGACAATTAGAAAAAGATTTTAAAAAAGTGAGTGAAGAAAATACTTCACTGAAAATCAGAATTGAACAAGTGGAATTGAATGACTCGAGTAGACAAGAAGAATCAGTCAAGCAAATCCAAAAAAAATCAAACAATGGAAAAGAATGTGAAATACCTTCTGGGGAAGACAACAGACCTGGAAAACAGATCCAGGAGAGACAATCTGAGAATCATCGGACTCCCAGAAAAACATGATGAAAAAAAGAGCCTGGACACTATTTTCCAGGAAATTATCAAAGAGAACTGCCCAGAAGTCATAGGAACAGAGGAAAAAATAAACATTGAAAGGATTCATCGATCACCCACTGAAAGGGATCCTAAAATCAAAACACCAAAGAATATAGTGGCCAAATGCCAGAACCCTCAGATGAAGGAAAAAATATTGCAAGCGGCTAGAAAAACCCAATTCAAGTATCAAGGAGCCACAATAAGGATCACCCAGGATCTGGCAGCATCCACATTAAAAGATCGAAGGGCCTGGAATATGATATTCCGAAAGGCTAAGGAACTTGGTATGCAACCAAAAATAACTTACCCAGCGAGAGTGAGCATCTTTTTCCAGGGAAGAAGATGGACATTCAATGAAGTAAGCGAATTTCACCTATTTTTGGTGAAAAAGCCAGAACTTAACAAAAAGTTTGATCTACAAATATAGAACTCAAGAGAAATCTAAAAAGGTAAAGATTAATCTTGGGAACTATATTTTGACTATATAGATGTATAAAGAATACATGTATACCTTGTTCTAGAAATTGATGTGGAAAGGACATTGTACCAGAAAAAGGGTAAAGTGGGGGTACTACATTTCATGAAGAGGCAAAGGAAACCTATTATATCTGAGAGAAAGAATGGAGGGGGATGAATATAGTGGGTATCTTACTGCCTTCAGAATTGGCTTTAAGTGAAAAATCTTAAGACACATTCAATCTATGGTGAAACTTCTCCCACCTCATTGAAAAGTGAGAAGGGAAAAGTGAAAGGGAAGGAATAAGCTAAGCAGAAGGGAATACAGAAACTGGGAGGGAAAGGGGTAAGATAGGGGAGGAACTCTAAGGCGAGGGGAGGGATACTAAAAAGGGAGAGCTGTGAGAAGCAAGTGGTGCTCACAAGCTTAATACTGGGAAGGGGGGAAAGGGGAAAGAAGGGAGAAAAGTGTAAACCGGGGTTAACAAGATGGCAAGTAATACAGAATTGGTCATTCTAACCATAAACGTGAACGGGGTAAACTCCCCCATAAAGAGGAAGCGGTTAGCAGAATGGATTAAAAGCCAGAATCCTACAATATGTTGTTTACAGGAAACACACCTGAAGAGGGGAGATACATGCAGGTTAAAGGTAAAAGGTTGGAGCAAAATCTACTATGCTTCAGGTGAAGTCAAAAAAGCAGGGGTAGCCATCCTGATCTCAGATCAAGCTAAAGCAAAAATTGATCTAATTAAAAGAGATAAGGAAGGGCACTATATCTTGCTAAAGGGTAGCATGGATAATGAAGCACTATCTATATTAAATATATATGCACCAAGTGGTGTAGCATCTAAATTCTTAAAAGAGAAATTAAGAGAGCTGCAAGAAGAAATAGACAGTAAAACTATAATAGTGGGAGATCTTAACCTTGCACTCTCAGAATTAGATAAATCAAACCACAAAATAAATAAGAAAGAAGTCAAAGAGGTAAATAGAATATTAGAAAAGTTAGATATGATAGATCTCTGGAGAAAATGTAATGGAGACAGAAAGGAATACACTTTCTTCTCAGCAGTTCATGGAACCTATACAAAAATTGACCATATATTAGGACATAAAAACCTCAAACTCAAATGCAGTAAGGCAGAAATAGTAAATGCATCCTTTTCAGACCACGATGCAATGAAAATTACATTCAACAAAAAACCAGGGGGAAGTAGACCAAAAAATAATTGGAAACTAAATAATCTCATACTAAAGAATGATTGGGTAAAACAGCAAATCATAGACATAATTAATAACTTCACCCAAGAAAACGATAATAATGAGACATCATACCAAAATGTATGGGATGCAGCCAAAGCGGTAATAAGGGGAAATTTCATATCTCTAGAGGCCTATTTGTATAAAATAGAGAAAGAGAAGGTCAATGAATTGGCTTTGCAACTAAAAATGCTAGAAAAGGAACAAATTAAAAACCCCCCAGTCAAACACTAAACTTGAAATTCTAAAAATAAAAGGAGAGATCAATAAAATTGAAAGTAAAAAAACTATTGAATTAATTAATAAAACTAAGAGTTGGTTCTATGAAAAAACCAACAAAATAGACAAACCCTTAGTAAATCTGATTAAAAAAAGGAAAGAGGAAAATCAAATTGTTAGTCTTAAAAATGAAAAGGGAGAACTCGCCACTAACGAAGAGGAAATTAGAGCAATAATTAGGAGTTACTTTGCCCAACTTTATGCCAATAAATTCGACAACTTAAAAGAAATAGAAAAATACCTCCAAAAATATAGCTTGCCCAAACTAACAGAGGAAGAAGTAAATATCCTAAACAGTCCCATCTCAGAAAAAGAAATAGAACAAACTATCAATCAACTCCCTAAGAAAAAATCCCCAGGACCAGATGGATTTACATGTGAATTCTACCAAACATTTAAAGAACAATTAACTCCAATGTTATATAAACTATTTGAAAAAATAGGGATTGAAGGAGTCCTATCAAACTCCTTTTATGACACAGACATGGTACTGATACCTAAACCAGGTAGGCTGAAAACAGAGAAAGAAAATTATAGACCAATCTCCCTAATGAATATTGATGCTAAAATCTTAAATAAAATATTAGCAAAAAGATTACAGAAAATCATCCCCAGGATAATACACTATGACCAAGTAGGATTTATACCAGGAATGCAGGGCTGGTTCAATATTAGGAAAACTATTAGCATAATTGACTATATCAATAACCAAACAAACAAAAACCATATGATCATCTCAATAGATGCAGAAAAAGCATTTGATAAAATCCAACATCCATTCCTAATAAAAACACTTGAGAGCATAGGAATAAATGGACTTTTCCTTAAAATAGTCTGGAGCATATATTTAAAACCATCAGTAAGCATCATATGCAATGGGGAAAAACTGGAACCTTTCCCAGTAAGATCTGGAGTGAAGCAAGGTTGCCCACTATCACCATTATTATTTAATATCGTATTAGAAACACTAGCCTCGGCGATAAGAGTCGAGAAAGATATTAAAGGAATTAGAGTAGGCAATGAGGAAACCAAACTATCACTCTTTGCAGATAATATGATGGTATACTAGAGAACCCCAGAGATTCTACTAAAAAGCTATTAGAAATAATTCATAATTTTAGCAAAGTAGCTGGCTACAAAATAAATCCCCATAAATCCTCAGCATTTTTATACATCACCAACAAAACCCAACAGCAAGAGATACAAAGAGAAATTCCATTCAGAAGAACTGTTGATACCATAAAATATTTGGGAATCTATCTACCAAAGGAAAGTCAGGAATTATATGAGCAAAATTATAAAAAAGTCTCCACACAAATAAAGTCAGACTTAAATAATTGGAAAAATATTAAGTGCTCTTGGATCAGCCGAGCGAACATAATAAAGATGACAATACTCCCTAAACTAATCTATTTATTTAGTGCTATACCAATCAGACTTCCAAGAAAATATTTTAATGACCTAGAAAAAATAACAACAAAATTCATATGGAACAATAAAAAGTCGAGAATCTCAAGGGAATTAATGAAAAAAAAATCAAATGAAGGTGGCCTAGCTGTACCTGATCTAAAATTATATTATAAAGCAGCAGTCACCAAAACCATTTGTTATTGGCTAAGAAATAGATTAGTGGATCAGTGGAAAAGGTTAGGTTCACAAGACAGAATAGTCAACTATAGCAATCTAGTGTTTGACAAACCCAAAGCCCCTAACTTCTGGGAAAAGAATTCATTATTTGATAAAAACTGCTGGGAGAATTGGAAATTAGTATGGCAGAAATTAGGCATGGACCCACACTTAACACCATATACCAAGATAAGATCAAAATGGGTCCATGACCTAGGCATAAAGAATGAGATTATAAATAAATTAGAGGAACATAGAATAGTTTATCTCTCAGACTTGTGGAGGAGAAAGAAATTTGTGACCAAAGATGAACTAGAGACCATTACTGATCACAAAATAGAAAATTTTGATTACATCAAATTAAAAAGCCTTTGTACAAACAAAACTAATGCAAACAAGATTAGAAGGGAAGCAACAAACTGGGAACACATCTTCACAGTTAAAGGTTCTGATAAAGGCCTCATTTCCAAAATATATAGAGAACTGACTCTAATTTATAAGAAATCAAGCCATTCTCCAATTGATAAATGGTCAAAGGATATGAACAGACAATTTTCAGAGGATGAAATTGAAACTATTACCACCCATACGAAAGAGTGTTCCAAATCATTATTGATCAGAGAAATGCAAATTAAGACAACTCTGAGATACCACTACACACCTGTCAGATTGGCTAAGATGACAGGAAAAAATAATGATGAATGTTGGAGGGGATGCGGGAAAACTGGGACACTAATGCATTGTTGGTGGAGTTGTGAACGAATCCAACTATTCTGGAGAGCAATCTGGAATTATGCCCAAAAAATTATCAAATTGTGCATACCCTTTGATCCAGCAGTGTTTCTATTGGGCTTATATCCCAAAGAAATACTAAAGAAGGGAAAGGGACCTGTATGTGCCAAAATGTTTGTAGCAGCCCTGTTTGTAGTGGCTAGATACTGGAAAATGAATGGATGCCCATCAATTGGAGAATGGCTGGGTAAATTGTGGTATATGAATGTTATGGAATATTATTGTTCTGTAAGAAATGACCAGCAGGATGAATACAGAGAGGACTGGCGAGACTTACATGAACTGATGCTAAGTGAAATGAGCAGAACCAGGAGATCATTATACACTTCAACAACGATATTGTATGAGGACATATTTTGATGGAAGTGGATTTCTTTGACAAAGAGACCTGAGTTTCAATTGATAAATGATGGACAAAAGCAGCTACACCCAAAGAAAGAACACTGGGAAACGAATGTGAACTTTCTGCATTTTTGTTTTTCTTCCCGGGTTAATACCTTCTGAATCCAATTCTCCCTATGCAACAAGAGAACTGTTGGGTTCTGCAAACATATATTGTATCTAGGATATACTGCAACATATCCAACATATAAAGGACTGCTTGCCATCTAGGGGAGGGGATGGAGGGAGGGAGGGAAAAAAATCGGAACAGAAACGAGTGTCAATATAAAGTAATTATTAAATAAAAATTAAAAAAAAAAAAAAGAATAGCACCTACTTCCCAATGGTGTTGGGATGCTCAAATGTGACATTTGTAAAGCACCTCCATATGGTATGCATTATTTCCATTATTAATCAGAGAAATGCAAATTAAGACAACTAGATACCATTACACATCTCTCAGATTGGCTAGAATGACAGGAAAAGATAATGGTGAATGTTGGAGGGGATGTGGGAAAACTGGGACACTGATACATTGTTGGTGGAATTGTGAACACATCCAGCCATTCTGAAGAGCAATTTGGAACTATGTTCAAAAAGTTATCAAACTGTGCATACCCTTTGATCCAGCAGTGTTACTACTGGGTTTATATCCCAAAGAAATCTTAAAGAAGGGAAAGGGACCTGTATGTGCAAAAATATTTGTGGCAGCCCTCTTTGTGGTGGCTAGAAACTGGAAAATGAATGGATGCCCCTCAATTGGAGAATGGCTGAATAAATTGTGGTATATGAATGTTATGGAATATTATTGTTATGTAAGAAATGACCAACAAGATGATTTCAGAAAGGCCTGGAGAGACTTATATGAACTGATGCTGAGTGAAGAGAGCAGGATCAGGAGATCATTATATACTTCAACAACAATACTATATGATGACCAATTCTGATGGACGTGACTCTCTTCAACAATGAGATGAACCAAATCAGTTCCATTTGTTCAATAATGAAAAGACCCAACTACACTCAGTGAAAGAACTCTGGGAAATAAGTGTGAAACCCCTACATAGCATTTTCAATCCCTCTGTTTTTGTCCACTTGCATTTTTGATTTCCTTCACATGTTAATTGTACATTATTTCAAAGTCCGATTCTTCTTGTACAACAAAATACCTATATGGATATGTATACATATATTGTATTTAACATATACTTTAACATATTTAACATATATTGGTCTACCTGCCATCTGAGGAAGGGTTTGGGGAGAAGGAAGGGGGAAAATTGAAACAAAAGGTTTTACATTTGTCAATGCTGAAACATTACCCATGCATATATCTTGTAAATAAAAAGGTATAATAAAAAAATTTAAAAATAAACTGCTCAAAAAAAATGCTGATTTCCCTTTAATGCAATAGGTGTCAAAACAAATTAAATGTTTATTTAATTTATTAAGCATCTACTATGTGCAAGGCATTGTACTAAATCCTGATTACACAATGAAAGAAGGAAGGAAAGAAGGAAAAAAGGATGGATGGAAGAAAAAAAGGATAGAAGGGAGGAAGGAAGAATGGAAAGAAGGGAGGAAGGAAGAATGGAAGGAAGGGAGGAAGGAAGAAAGGAAAGATTAAACCTTGTTCTCAAGGAATACTCATAACAATTCTGATTTTTTTTAATATTAAAGCTTTTTATTTTCAAAACATATGCATAGAAAATTTTCAACATTCACTCTTGCAAAGCCTTGTGTTCCAAAAATTTCCCGTCCTTTCCCTCCACCTCCTACCTTAGACAGCAAATAATCCAATATATGTTAAACATGTGCAATTCTTCTATACATATTTCCACTATTATGCTATACAACAAAAATCAGATCAAAAAGAAAAAAAAATGAGAAAGAAAACAAAACGTAAGCAAACAACAATAAAAAAACTGAAAATATTATGTTGTGATCCATACTCAGTCCCTACAATTCTCTCTCTGGTTGCAGGTGGCTCTCTTCATCACAAGATCATTGAAACTGGCCTGAATCACCTTGCTATTGAAAAGATCCACACCTTTCAGAATTAATTATGTATAATCTTCCTATTGCTGTGTTCAATGTTCTTCTGGTTCTAGTCACTTCACTTAGCATCAGTTCATGTAAGTCTCTGTGAATTATTTTTATAAGAGATATAAAAAGTAGGTAAATGGAGTAGACAATTGAATAGGTAATAAGACAAGGGAGTTCAAGGGTTCAAAGAGATGAAGGTGAAAAAGAAATACATTCTAGGCCCATGTAAAAACATGGAGATTTAACAAATTTAGGGATGTTTATGTAGGCCAGTTGGATGGAAATGTTAAGGTTATGAAGAAAAGTAATGTGGAAGCAGTCTGAAAAGGTCGAGAGGCTGAGGTACATTCACATGAAGCAACTGAAGGACACTTTTTATAGTAATGACACTATATCACAAGACAGTAATGGAAAACTGTCATTTAACTGTCAAATAGAAAGGTGAATTGCTAGGGAAAATGTTTAGTGGAAGCTTCTTGAAAAAATTTCCTGAAAATTTTTG
This sequence comes from Antechinus flavipes, assembly GCF_016432865.1. Classification (NCBI taxonomy): domain Eukaryota; kingdom Metazoa; phylum Chordata; class Mammalia; order Dasyuromorphia; family Dasyuridae; genus Antechinus; species Antechinus flavipes. Next base: position 198,835,724 of record NC_067399.1, read on the forward strand.
GTCTTTTCCACTTTCCCTATTGTAAAGGAGGTGAAATAAAGGCAGCAATAGAAAGAAGTTCATACATACCAGGCAGAGTATATGGAATGTGCCTATATAAGGAAATGGGAGTCATAATCTGGGAATTCTGAGCCAATTCAGCAGTATAGAAGTATAGTAGCAAAGTGAAGAAGGGTCACTATTTCTGGTTTAAGACATTTAGAATCAATATGTACATTATTGAGCAGAGAAAAGACATGCTAAAAACTGTATGAAAAAGAGTCATGCATCATAGTTTTGTGAACTCCTTTTCTCTGTCTTTTGCTCATTCCCCTTCCCCTTCTTCCTCTTTCTCTGTTTCTGTGTCTGTGTATGGCTCCTCTCCTTTCCTCCCCCTCTTTCTTCCTCTCCCTGTCTTCCTTTCTTTCTCTATTTCTTTCTTCTTCATCTCTATCTCTGTATCTCTCTCCTTCCCTTCCTCCCTCCTCTCTTCTTTTCCCCTCCCTCTCTCCCTCCCTCTCCATTTTCCCTTCCTTTCCTCTCTCCCTCTCTCCTTCCCTCCCTCCCCTTTCCTTTCCTTTTTTATCCCTTCCTTCTCTCTCCCTCCTTCCCCTCTTTCTCCCTCCTCCCTCTCACCTCTCCTTCCTCAATTCTCTTCTTTCTTCCTCCCTCCCTCCTTTTCTCTCTTCCTCTTTCTTCTTCTCTGTCTCTGTCTTTCTCTGGCTCTGTGTCTCTGTTTCCATATCTCTCTGTCTCTCTGATTCTTTGTCTTTATGTCTATTTGTCTGTCCATCCATTTGTCTTTGTCTCTGTCTCTGTCTCTGTCTGTCTCTCTGCCCCCTTACTCTCTTTCAGGACTGCATGTTAATATAATTGACTTCCTTTATTATTCCATATGTTATATTTTATACATCTAAAAACAGTATTCTAAGAAGGCTTGGTCCCCTAGGTTTCACCAGACCTGGCAAAGAAAGGTTCGTGAGATAAAGTTTAAAAATCCTGTTGTAGAACCTGTATGGAAGAGGAACTTAAATAAGAAGAAAAGATGTGCCAGATCCACGTCTGGACTATAATTAATGAGATAAGACTCAAGGAGAGCATAGGATTGAGAATCTAGGAAAAGAGGAAGATAGATGCAACAGGTTAAAGAAGGCTAGGATGCACATGAAATCCAGGTCAGCTAACACAGTCACATTCCCCTCTGTGTACCTTTTTAATGCTTGGAATGCATTTCTTTCTCATCCTCACCTCATGAAATCCCTGGCCTCCTTCAAGGCTAAGCTAAAAAGTCAGTTCATATAGGAAGCCTCTACTGATCCTCCTGTTTCTAATAGCTCACTCCCTGAAATTACTTGGTAACTTTGTCCTCAGTAGTTTATATTTAATTTTTATACATTTTATTCTCACCTAACAGAAGTGAACTTGAAGACTGAATTCCTTTTTTTTTTTTTGGACATTTTAGCCCCAGCTCTGACAATAATGTTTGACTTGAGTCCTGTATGTGGCCATACCCATATGAAATGTCAGAGGTAGGAATCAAAAACCAGATTCTTCTTAAAGGTATATTCCATTATGCCATGCTACTTCTGATTTTTATTTAAGACTTAAGGTAATATGACATTCTTTGTGAAGAGTCCTCTTGGAATTTTAGCAGAAGAGAAAAAGAAATTTATATAATAACTTTATTATAAATTTTAAAAGAACTATTAATTATATATAACAGATTTACAGTTTTATGTTTTTAAAATTATACTGTTATGAAAGTTCTTGTTTTATTCCATAAATTAAAAATAAAATAAATAAAACATTTAAAATCAATTGCTACATCATACATTATAAACAACTATACTTAGAGTAAAGAGTCATCTGGGTTAGAATACCATTTCTGATGCCTACTAGCAGTGTGATCTTGTATAAATAACTTAACTTTTGTAAGCCTCAATTTCCCCATTTGTAAAATGTAATAGTTTTTAAATTAAGCACAGGGAAACTTCAATACTGGAAATTAAGGATAAAAAAGGGGGAAAAAATGAAACAATCCTGAAGAAACTTGAATTCAACTGGGAAGGATGTAATATACATATATAGTAAGTAAATACAACTGGAATACATAGATATACAAAGTAGTCTCAAGAAAAAGGAAACACTAACTGGAAGATGTAAAGGAATATGCCAATTAGTTACTGTTGTTCTAACTGCTTTAGGGGTTGAGTTTGATGTGAAGAAAGTTCATTTCATACTTGGAGAGTGACCTAAAAAGGAACAGGAACAGGGAAATGATATCAAGAGTGGGCCAGTTTGACTAGAACAAAAGCAAAAGAAGGGGAGGGGATATAATAAGAAGTAAGACTAGAAAATTATGTGGGAAATGGATTGTAGAGGGATTTCAATCTAAACTGAAATTTTTGTATTTTATCCTAAAGGCAATAAGGAGCTACTGAAGACTTTCAGTTAAAGGTGGCAAGATAAGATCTTCATTTAAAAATTTTAAATATGGCAGCTGTGTGGACAATGAATTGTCAAGGGAAAAGACTGGAAACATTGAAACCAATTAGGAAGCAACTGCAATAGTCTAGAATAAAAGTGTTAGGAATCTGAATTAGAATAATTTCTACATGAAGGGAGATAAGGAGGGAAACATGAGAGATAGGATACAGGTAGAAATGACAAGATTTGGCATTGAAATGGATATATGGTATGAGTGAGGCTAAGGAGCTGAAGATGACACTTAGGTTGGGAACCTAGGTGATTGGGAGAATGGTAGTGTCCTTAATAACAATATGGACATTTGGAAAATGGGAAGGTTTTGGGAGAAAATAATGAATTTTATTACTAGACTTTTTAATACTTATCTCACAGTTTTTTTTTTTTTGTGACATTCAAATGAGATAATATGTAAAACTTTGCAAATCTAAAAGGACCATATAAAATCAGCTTTTTTTTTTTTTACTAAAATCATATTGGTATAATTATTTTAAATGGTTTTGTGAACTTTTTAGTTTTTGAATCTAACTCATTTTGTAAAATGTTATATTAAAGTAACAAATTATATATTAATGCACAATATTATATAAATAATACTTATATTGATAAATTTTAAATAAAATGATTACATAAGCGCAAATTGCAGATAGTCACATGCTGAAGAGACAGAGAGATACAGAGACAAAGAGAAGAGGAAGACAGAAACACAAACAGTTGCAGGGAGACAGAGAGAAGAAGGAGAGACAGACAGACACTCAGAAAAACAGAGGGAGACAGAGAGAGAGAGAGAGAGAGAGAACACTGAGGAAGCAGTAAGAGTAAGTGCAGGCACTGGGCTAAGCTTTAGGAAAATAAATAGTTACTATTCTTAAAGAACCATTTTAATAGGACAATCAACACATAAAAGAGAATTTGAGGGGCAGAGTGGAAGATACTCACAGAGGTAAGGTTGTTGCCAAGGAGGTAAAGCTGGGAGTGAAGTGTTGTTGCAGAGATCACTAAATTTATCTGGGCCTCATCTGTAAAATGGGGGTATGGGAGCTGATGATCTCCAAAAGTCCTTTTTAGCTTTAGATCTATGACCCTATCAACCTTTTATTCTATTCACCCTCAAATCTAATGTACTCTACCTGCTAGTAATTTATCGATGGCCATTATAGCATTGGCAACCAAGAATCAATGTGGCACATCTGGAGGATAGACATTTTGGAATTTGAGTCCTAGTTCTATTTTTGACTTGCTATTAAATGCTGACTTGCCACTGAAATCTTTATTCAAGTCTTCATCTTGTGTTCTCAAAGTATTCCCCATATAGTATTAGCTTTCCCAAATGGGAAAGCTGTTCTCTGAAAACCAACACAGCTAAATTTGGAGGAGCTCTTCATCAGAGGATAAACATCCAGATTATGAATTTTATGGTCAGAGAAGCTGATGAAGTCCATCATCTAAGGAAAGGAGGTGTTGTGATCAATGTCAATGGAAGAAATACTCCTATCAGTGACATCACTGATCTTTTTAAACAATGAGGCATGATACTGAGTAAATCTCAACATTGTTAAGTACATTTTCCTCATCTGAAAAAATGGGATCATAATAATGACATTGTTATGTCACCAAGCTATTGTAATTCATTGGTAATCAAAACAAGATAAAACAAAACTATTACAATTTTAAAATAAAAGAGCTAAACAACAATATCGTCTATCCATTCTGTATTTTCTTTTTTTTTTACCCACCTGTAAAACAGGGATAATAATCCTTGCTTCATAAAAGTGTTCTAATTCTTAATTAATTAACATTTGTAAAGCTTTTTGAGACCTACTGATTTAAATTAACTGGTATTAAAACTGGCAGAGCATGATATGAAGCCTTTAAACTGATTGGTAACAGAAAAGGAGGGAAAAGAGACTCTGTTTAATTCAGGCAGTGTAGTATATATTTTAACATATAAACAAAACAGAAAACAGAGATGTTCTACAAGAAAAGACAAAGAATAAAACCAAAGGAGCATAATATTTAACACCAAGAACTAGAACACACCAAGGGAATGATCTGGCCACCATGTAAATTGAAGAAAATCTTTCTTTTTGGATGTAACAGATATTTGAAGGAAGACTTCTCAGAAGTGGAATGTCAATATAGATACATAAAAGAGATAAGAAAGAAAAGATCTATATTTTAAGCTGGGAGATAGTACTGTACATTGAAATGATATACAATCAATTTAACTATAAAAACCAGAGGTTAAATACTTTACACAGAAAAAAGAGGAATGAAAACCAAAGGAGAAGTTGTAATGAGAACTTTTTACCAATGTATTTAGATCAAACCTGAGTGAAGGAGATCATAGATGTCAATCAGATATAACTAATCACTTCATTTTACAAATGAAGAAACTAAGATCCAGAGAGGTTAAGTGATCTGTACTAAATCAGATTATTACCTCAAATTAAAAATGGATCAGTTAGTCAATAAATATTAATAAATGTAAATTAATAAAAGGCCTACTACATAGTAGGCACTATGCTAAGTTAAAGAAGTTATTAAAAAAAAAGGCAAAACTGATCAGTTAAAAAAAAAAAGGAAGGGACAGAGAGGTTCTCTTTAATCCATTCTGGGTTATTATATATTTTAACATGTAAATTAAACAAGAGATAGAGAGGTTTTTCAAGAGAAGGCAAAGAATAAAATAAAAGGAGCATAATAGGTAACACCAAGAATTGGAAGAAACAAAAGGAGCTATTTTCAAGTAGTTCACAACCTAAGGTATTCTTTATTTGCTATTGTTGTTACCTTTCTTTTAGTGGAAAAAATGAGAAAACTTCAGGTACTTTTTTCTTTAAAGAAAATCACAGGACAGATAGAATTAGAAATCTTTTTAATTGTTAGTACTCTGCTATTGCTAGTATTTTTAAAGAACTAGAAGTTGTGTTATGAGTTTAGTTAAAGAAATTGGAGATGATTAAGATGAAAAAAATAAGCTTAAGAGTAATATGATGTTTCTCTACAAATTTTTGAGTGGGCTATCATGTAAAAGAGTAAATAGATTTGTTCTCTTTGGTCTCTAGAAAGGTTGAATTCAGGAAAATATTAGGGAAAACTTCATGATTAGTACTGTTCCAAAATAGGACGCCTTGTAAGGTCAACAAGTCAATAAACACTTTATTATTTATTTATTTGTTTGTTTATCAATAAATCAATCTATTTATTTATTAAGTTTTCACTATTAGGAAACATTGGAAACAAAAATACAAGCAGAAGTAAATACAATTCCTTCTCTCAAGAAATTTACATACTAATTGGGCAAGACAAAACCTAAAAAGAAAACTGAAGGAAAGCAGTCATGTTAGAGAAAGTCTGTGGTCACAGTTGGAACTGGAAAAGGAAGGAAAACATGATTGTCCTGAGTTTTTCCCTTAAAATGAAAAATTTGAGAAGGAATTATGGGGGCAAAAGAGTACTTCCAGTATGAGAAACCAGAAGACAGAATGAACATCCAGGGTAAGAAGGATGGAAATAACAGGGAAAGCCAGAGTCAAAAGTAAGGCCTAGAAAGGAATGAATCCCAGCTCCCTAGAAACTTCAAGCAGAGGCTAGGTGATCATTTGTTAGGGATATTATATAACGGATGTTTGTCTGGTAATGATTGGACTAGATGTTCCTATGGGCCCCTAACATCTCTGAGATTGGCATTCTTTCCCCAAATATAATAGATTCTTCCTAGATTAGCACCAAGAGATCTGGTGTCCAGATACTACTGGCATTTTTAGAGGACCCTGAGGTAGCTCAGAAGCTTTGATGTTGAAATGAGAGAGCATTTTTCCCTTAAATCAATTTCTATCAATAGCATTTTTTCTTGTAAACAATTTAGCTATAAAAAAGAGAGAATTACATTATATAAAGGACATGAAAGAAAGGACATTATTTGTTTTCTCCTAACAGCTACTTGTTACCTATATAAACTCAGATATGTTATTTAATTTCTTTGGATTGTAGTCTCCTTATCCATAAAATGATTGGGTTATATAAGATTATTCCTAATGATTTTTTTTAGCACAAAATCTATGTGTAGTCCTTTGAACCTGAAGATTCACTTTTCATATGAGATATTAAATTTAGAGGTGAAAGAGATCTTAGAACCTACTGAGTCCAACATCTCAGAGGGGTAAAGTGACTTGCCCATTGTCTTCAAGACACTAACCATCAGTACTGGAACTTTAAGCAAGATCCTCTGACTCCAATGCCCATGTCATTTACTATTAATAAACTTTAGTATAGAAGGAAATCTTAGTATTTTAAAGATGTATTTGTGGTGATATTATCAGGAATTACTCAGTCTCTTATAGAATTTAGAGATGAAAGGAAGTCATAAAGACCATCTAGTCCAAATCTTTCATTTTACTGATGAATACACAGAAACTCAGGTTAGATGAGTTACCTGAGTTCACAAAAATACCAGTAACAAAAAAGATATCACTACCCAACTTTATTCTTTTTCCTCTTTCCCTGCTAAATCCTTTTTGTTTAATGTAGATTTGAATACAGACTACTTACATTATTTTGGTGATGATGAATTTCATTTTTAGCCTTTTTTCTTTTGTAAGAAAAACAAACAAAATTGTCTTAATCAACAATATACCATATTTTTAGTCCACAGACACAAGTTCCTACTTGGTATTCTGTGCTGTCTAGATGCTATGGACACAAAGACAAAAATCAGAGTCTTTGCCTTCATATAATTTACATTTTATCAAAGAAAACAACATGTATGCATAATAGTATGACAAAATAAGTATCTACAAAGTAATTATAAGTCATTTCTGTTGGAAGGAACTAATGTCTTGGGCTTTAGAAATGGCCTAATATATAGAGTGGTGCTCAATCCAGACATGTAGCAAAGGCAAAAAGATAAAAAATAAGAGTTTTTGTGTTGTTATTGTTTGTCCTTCATTTCTAAGAGGACCAATGATATAAGGATGATGTCTTGAATTATGAAAGAGTTGAATATCAATGAGGTCAAGTTGTACAACATTTTCCACGTCAATCTCTCCTCTAGAGACATCAAAGTTAAGAGGGAAAACAAAGATTAAGTTGACTAGCAATGAATGACCCAAGATCAAGTGGGTGACCTTGGTCTTTCTAATTTAAGGTCTTTTCCAAATCTCAGTTTCTTGGGACATGACCATTAAATGACTAAAACCTGGGTAAGATTCTCCATGTGAGGGATAGCAAGAAGGCCATCCCTAGAAACACAGTGGATAAGAAAGTGGAAGCAGAACCTATCGCCATATGATGATAATATTACTGTAATTGTATTAAAATCTCTTATTTCAGTAGCCAAAAACTTTGAAAAATTCTCAAGCTTTAGTGTGGTTTCTTGAAAAGAGCATTGAACTCACAATTAAAATATCATAGGATCATGGTCTTGAGTTCTAAATACTTTAGAAGTTATCTAATCCAATTCCCTTATTTTTTCCAATATGGAATTTGAGTGCCCTCCTACCTTTAGATAAAGTGAGTTGTAAAGTAATAAGTAGAAAAGTTTGAATTTAATCCAGATCCTCTAACTCTAAACCTATCACTCTTTCTGTGGGACCACTGTAGGTTCACATCCTATTTCTGTGTTTTAGTAGACATGTGACATTAGGATTCATTTCACTCCCATTTTTTCTGGGTGGAACTTAACAATTGAAGATTTACCTTTAGAATTTTTTTCTAGCTATTACAAATATTTGACAGTAGGTTTACTGATTTCTACCTTTTAAGCAGAAAATACATCATGACTCTTTGCCCCATTCTCTCTCTGTCCTCCACTTGATTATCCCAATCAAGCACTTTGGTAAAAAGACAATATGGACAACTAAATAGCACAATGGATAGAGCATTAGGCCTAAGGTCAGGAAGACTCATCTTCCTGAGTTCAAATCTTACCTCAGATACTTATTAGCTGTGTGACCCAGGGCAAGTCACTTGATCTTGTTTGCTTCAGTTTTTTATCTATAAAATAAATTGGAGAATAAAATGGTGAACCACTCTAATATCTTTACCAAGAAAACTCCAAAATGGGGTCATAATAAGTCAGACGTAATTAAACAACAAAAAGAGACAATACTATGTAAAAGACTTATGAAAGGCTACATAGACTTTTTTCATGTTTTTTCTACATATTCATTCATTACTTCGATTCCTGTAAGTAAGATTTTCAAAAGGCTTATAGGTAGAATGATGATAAGTCTGTTTCAGATTATGCATTGTTAATTTTTAAAGTTTGTACAGCTCTTTAATATTCTTTTGAATGAAGCATACTCTCTATTAAGTTTTATTATATCTAATGTCTTTCTTAATAGTTTTTGCTCAAGATTTGTAAAAATCATTGATTTAATTTATGTTGGAGAAATATCAATAGGAACATAGACATAAATTGATTGTTTTAGTTTCTGAAAGTTAGTGTAGTGTAATGACCACGCTAGCACTCAAGACACCACAGAATCAGCCGCAGGATAAGCAAAAGTCCTCAATCTTTATTCTCCGTTCCCAGACGCTGGATGGAACAGGATGGAAGCAGATTCTCCCCGACCACCTTCTCCTCCTCTACCACCGAGAGTGTGTGCCTGGCTAGCTTTTCTCCACCCCCTAGTCCCTCCTACAATCTTCTATACACCAATCATTGAGCCAGTATGGACAGTGGAAAGGACCATTTCCCAAGCATATGCCCATAGATAATCGTCCAATCAGTAATTAGCCTCAAGTGCTCAGCAGTCCTAACCTCAGTGCATTGATTCCATAGTTCCAGCCCTTTACAGTGTAGATCATATAATTTAGGAAATCAAGCTAACAAAAAGCAAAAAGATGGAGTTTTAAAGAAGCATAATAAAATTCTTCATTATCAACTAAATCTCTCTGACCTCTTATTTATTTTTAACTGAAGTACTTATGTATGAAGGAGAAGACAATATCCATTGGGAAATGAACTGAAATTGCATTCAGACTTATAGTATTTTATGTTCTGTTGGCTTCTCCATTAGTCAGATTTGAAAAATATTGATAAAATATTTATTGGCTATTAATTTTCTTGACCTATTAGAAGAGTTCTATAATGGATCCAGGCTTCCCAAATAAAATGTTGTACATTGATTTAAAGCCTAAACAATCAATTTTCATGTATGCTGTGTATTTACAATTTTCTTGAACACATATTCCAGTGTAAAAATTAAAGTCAGAGTAAGAATTATAATGCAATGTATACTCTCATTATGATATGCATAACTTCACTGGTTTTTACGTTAAAAGGAAACACTGTAAATGTGATGGCATATTATTTGGTCTCTTTTTAATTTTGGAGGAAGTTGTTTTCCTTTCTCTTGTAATATCAATGCATAAATTTAGTGTTTTTCTTTTGTAATAGTATTGAATGCTTAACTCATGCCACCCACACCTGTCCACAAATGTTTATCTTTTTATCACTTCCAGTTGACCTTTAATCCAAAGATAAAAGTTTACTCCCTGATAATTTCCAATTCCACAGAAAATGAGTAAAATTTACAAGTAACTCCAAAACTAACTCTACTGTTGAAACCTTGATTCAAAACCTGACTCTTAAACCTAGTGGTTTGACTCCAGGCAAATCTGATTTCTCTGATGAGCCTGTTTCTTCAACCATGAAATGAGGATAGAAATATTTACACTATCTGCCTCTTAGAATTTTTTTTTTTAAAGAGAGCACTTTATAAGTCTTTATATAGAAATGTGAGATCACAATAATAAGACCTAGCTCTGCTATTTCAGTGACTATGGACATCTCACTTTCCTCTCTAAGACTTAGTTTCCTTATTATAAAATGGTTGTTGAGTAAGGTTATAAGGAGGGAAAAAAGGATTTTTCCTTAAAATAATAAGCAGCATCTATCTAAAACCAACAGCAAGCATTATTTGTAATGGAGAAAAGATGACAGGAAAGATGACAAATGTTGGAGGGGGTATGGGAAAACTGGGGTACTAATGCATTGTTGGTGGAGTTATGAAATGATCTAACCATTCTGAAGATCAATTTGTAACCATGCCCAAAGGGCTATAAAGCTGTGCATTTATCCTTTAACCCAGCAGTACCACTACTAGGTCTATATCCTAAGGAAATCATAAAGGAAGGAAAAAGACCTACATGTGCAAAAAATGTTTATAACAGTTCTTTTTGTAGTGGCAATGAATTGGAAAATGAGTAGATGTCCATCAATTGGGGAATGACTGAATAAGTTGTAGTACATGAAGGTAATGGAATATTATTGTTACATAAAAAATGATGAACAATTTTATTTTAGAAAGACCTGGGAAGATTTACTTGAACTGATGCTGAGTGAAACAAGCAGGAATACATTGGACACAGTAACAGCAATATTATGTGATGAGCAACTATGAAAGATTTGGTTCTTTTTAGTGGTACTTTGGATAGATTTCTTTGGATAAAAATGTCAGATGCATACAAAAAGAGAATTATGGTGATTGAGTGTAAATCAACACCTGCTATGTTCACTTTTTTTTTCTGTTTTTTTCCCTTTTGTTCTCATTCTTTTCTCCCAACAGGATTCGCAAAGAAATGTATATTCAAAAAAGAAACCACCTCACTAAAATTATCTATAAGGTTCCCCCCTAGCTAGAAATTCTAAATGTGCTGCTTTTAAATCCTTAAAACTGATGACTGATATTCTACTTGTGTCTCTCAATAAGGACTCCTAGCTCAACCAATCATTCATAGGTTGTGAAAACTGACAGAGTCTGCTTTTCAATAGTGGCAGAGTAATATCACAAAGTAATCTTAGATCTTGGGCAAATCACATAATCACTGAATCAATAAGCATTTACTGAGGAGCAGTTATTGGTAAGGTAGCTGAGGAGGCAAAGAAAAAAATGAAAAATCCCTGCCTTCAAGGCACTTAACATTTCAATGGGGAAAGCAACAAGCATATGTATAGATAGATGTATACAAGATATACACCTTTATGAATTTCAGATTCTTAATTCAATCAATTCTTAATTTAATCAGTCAGCAAACGTTTAACAAGCACTTATTGTGCGCCAAGCAAGGGTCTAAGTGTTGAGGATTAAAAGGCAAAAGTGCCTTAAAGCAAAGTGGGTTTTCACAGGCAGAGATAATGAGAACCTTTGTTGGGAACATGGGAACAGTCAGTGCAAAGACAATGAGATAGGAAGTGGAGTATTGTGTGTGAGCAATGGAAGAAACTTGGTTTGGTTGAACCCTAATGTATATGAAGGGAAAAGACACATAAAAAGGCAGTTAAAGTAGGTTGGGGCCAGGTTATGGCACCCAGGTTTTGGGGGCCAAAAAGAAAAGTTTACTTTTGATCTTAGAGATAACAAGAAGTCATTGGGATTACGTGGGAAAAAATAGAGAATTGAGACAGGGGGACCAATTAGGATGTTTTTGGAATAGTCCAGGTAAAAGGAAGTGAAGTTCTGAATGAGGGTGGTGGTCACATGAGAAAAGAGAAGACAAAGGTGAAAGATGTTATATAGGTAGAAAGATTTGAAAACACTTTGAATATCAACAGTGAGTCAATGTGAAGAAGGAGGCTGACAGTGTGATTGTGAATATAGGTTTTAGGAAAAGTTGGGTTGAATGCAGACGTACAGAAAAGAATTGGGACTATAATAGAGTACTGTTTTATAATGTTGAATTTCACATGCCAATGGAACATTCAGTTTAAAATATCTAGTAAGCAATCAGTGATGATGAGTTGATGATCAGGAGAGAGATTAGAGATGGATTTAAAGATTTGGGAGTAAACAGGATAAAAATTAAAATTTTATCTATGTTAATTAATGAGGTCACAGAGAAAGAAAGAAAGAAATGATGATCTAGGAAAGAACCTAATCCACAATAAGAGGTATGATATGATAACATTACAGCGGAAAACACTAAGAAGGGATAGTCAGGAGGAGGAGAATCAGCAGAGAACTTTGACAAAAAACCCATAGAGGAAAGATAATTGACCGAGTCAAATAATTCAGAAATGTCAAGTAGTAAAATTAGAGTTGTCATACCTATCCAGTATATACTGTTGTAAGGATCAAATGAGATAAAATATTTATAAAATAATATTATAACTATGGTGTGGTATGGTGGTGTGAAATCTGGGTGATTATTCTCTCCAGAACATTCTTTGAAGACAAAGAAGATAGAAAAATCTCAATTGCTTGAGTAAGGGCAGCAAAGGAAGCATACTTAAGGAAAAATCAACCAATTATTTTAAGAGAGGAAAGAATAGATATTATACTCATCCATAGAGCTATTAAAAATTTCACAGCAAATGAATGGATGCCCATTAATTGGAGAATGGTTGGGTAAATTGCAGTATATGAATGTTATGGAATATTATTATTCTGTAGGAAATGACCAGCAGGATGAATACAGAGAGGCTTGGAGAGACTTACATGAACTGATGTTAAGTGAAATGAGCAGAACCAGGAGATCATTATACACTTCAGCAACAATACTGTATGAGGATGTATTCTGATGGAAGTAGATTTCTTCGACAAAGAGAAGATCTAACTCAGTTCCAATTGATCAGTGATTGACAGAAGCAGCTACACCCAAAGAAAGAACACTGGGAAATGAATGTAAACTGTTTGCATTTTTTTTCCTGGATTATTTTTACCTTCTGAATCCAACTCTTCCTGTACATCAAGAGAACTGTTCGGTTCTGCACACATATATTGCATCTAGGAAATACTGTGACATATTTAACATGTATATTACTGCTTGCCATCTGGAGGAGAGGGTGGAGGGAGGGAGGAGTAAAGTCAGAACAGAAGTGAGTGCAAGGGATAATGTAAAAAATTACCCAGACATGGGTTCTATCAATAAAAAGTTATAATTATTAAAAAAAGAAAAAAAATTTATAGCAAACACTCAACAGCACTAACTTTAATGTGTAAGTCATTGCCTTTCATTCATTGAACATGCATTAAGCACTTACTATGGGCAAATTCTAGTTTTAGCAATTGTGTGTATAACAATCATCCCCTAGATCATTATTCATGTTTGTCTGATGATAAACCCTATATACCAATTTTGAACTATTACCTTTTTACCTAGACAGAATGTCCTACCCCACCCCCCCAACACCCTCCTGTAATATTCGGAGGGTATTACATTTTATCATGCCTAATTGGGTTAAAAACACACAACACACACACACACACACACACACACACGCACAAATGATTATCAGAAGACCTCAGACTAAGCATCCACATGCTTTTCACACTTATCATTTTTCTGGGGATAGTAATTTTAGTCCATTATAGGAATGACAAAGGGATACATGTATAGACAAGAAACTAAAAACTATAGAAATTGAAATTTTCTGGTATGTGCAAGTTATACGTACTCTTTTTATGCTTGGTTTGGGATACAATTGAGGGGTTTTGTCTTCCTGACTTTCATTTCAAATGCATTATGCAATTGTCTTATAGTTTTGATTAGATGCTAACTCACCAATCAGATACTGATGAGTCAACATCTTCCAGTGAATGGTTTCAAGATTTTGGAAATTCATTGGAAATTTGCTGAGCAGAGACCAGCTCTGAGGACTATCACACAGTTTAGCTTGTCATATCCATGAAATGGCAAAGGATAGACTGAAGGGCAACTTAAAACCAGTGTCAGATAACTCTCCTTTCTGCCTCATCTCATGTGCATTTTTTCAAAGATGATGTCTATACAGAATGACAACTGAAATGTCTAAAGGAACAATTTGTATACAGGATAGAGATGAAAGGATAGATTGAAGTGTGGCAGAAGGGGCTGAATCCAAGGCAGGCACTATTGACTGCTCCACAAGAAAAGAACATGCACAGAAAGCTGACATCATTTACAGGAGAGATTGGATTTGCACCATAAATAAATCATTCAACAATATAAAGAACCGGTAGCTAGAACAGCTGGAATCATATCCCTTATGATGTATTAACTTGTCTTAAAACCTCAATCAGTGTTGACATATTTTGCTATGGGATTTATGAAATGATACGAACATAGTTTTCATATTTATAATTCTTCTGGATGTTTGCCTCCTGTTTCCCCCTTCCCTAAGATAATAGGTGAAGCATATTGAGAAGAAAGAAAACTCATATCCTGTCAACTTTTTGTTGGTGTTTTAACAACTGCAATTCTGTCGTACAAATGTAATAGATGAATGCAGTACATTCTGTCTTTCAAGTTTTCTCTAAAATAGGTACCTAAGGGACCTAATGATAGTTGATATTTCAAAAGGACACCTTTGCATGGTAAATAATTATAGGTTTCATTATCCCCATTTCACAGATAAAAACAACAACAACAACAACAACAACAACAACTGAGGCTTGGGAAGAAGAAAAATTTGATTTTACCAAGTTCTTATTATTAAGTATTAAGATCAGGGCTCAAATTCAGGTTTTCCTATATTCTTTCCAGTCTAGCAAACTGACTAATTTTTATCCTAGTAGAATGAAACAAGAGAACTGATATTGTTATTTGTAAAAGGTATCAATCCTCAAAGAATAGAACTTTAGTTCCATAGTAAATTTCTTTTTTAAAAAAATTTTGGTATTTTATTTTCCAGTTATATGTAAAAACAATTTTAAAGTTCATTTTTAAAAATTTGAGTTTCACATTCTCTATCCTTCTTTTCCACCCCCAACACATTGAGAATGAAGGCAATTTAATATATTATACATGTGTAGTCATGTAAAACATTTCCATGATAGCTATGCTGTGAAAGGAAACAGACCCTTCCCCCTAAAAAAAAAAAAAAACCTTCAAGTAAAATGAAGTTTTAAAAAAGTATGTTTCAATAGGTATTCAGACCCAACCAATCTTTTTGCTAAGTATGGATAGCATTTTTCATCATAAGTCCCTCAGTTATCTTGGATCATTGAATTGCTTAAAATAGTTATGCCATTCACAGCTTATGGTCTTACAATATTGCTGTTATTTTGTACACAGTATGTTTTACTTTGCATCAGCTCACAGAAGTTTTTTCACTTTCTTCCGAGAGCATTCTGTTTATCATTTCTTATAGCACAATAGTATTATGTAACAATCTCATACCGCAATTTATTCAACCATTTCCCACTTGATGGGCATCCTCTCAATTTCTAATTCTTTGCTCCCAGAAAAGAGCTGGTATAAATATTTTTGGTACATATAAGTACTTTTATTTTTTGTTTTCTCTCTATTTTGGAATACCTAGTAGTGGAATTCCTAGGTCAAGGGATATGCATAGTTTTTATAGCCCGTTAGACATAGTTCCAAATTGCTCTACAGAAAGTTTGAATCATTTCACAACTCCATCAACAATGTATTAATATTTTGTTTTTCTCACATCCCCTTTAGCATTTGTTATTTTCTTTTCTGTCCTATTAGCCAATCTATGGGGTAATACTTTGCATTTTAATTTGCCTTTCTCCAATCAATAGTAAGCTAAAACATTTTTTATATGACTATAGATAGCTATGATGCTTTATCTGAAAACAGTTCATATCTTTTGATCATTGGTCAATTGGGGAATGGCTCTTATTTTTATAAATTTGACTCAGTTCTCTATATGTTGGGGAAATGAAACCTTTATAAGTAAAACTTGCTTCACAATTTTTCCCATAAATTACTTGTATCCTCCTCCCCATCATTCTATTCTCTCTCTCTCTCTTTTACCCTATCCCTCTTCAAAAGTATTTTGCTTCTGATTACCACCTCCAGCAATTTGCCTTCCTTTTGTCACCCCACCCCATTCTCTTATCTTCTTCCCCTCCTACTTTCCTGTAGGGTAAGATAGATTTTTATACCTATGTGAGTCTGTACGTTATTCCTTCTTTGAGCTAATTCTGATAAGAATAAGGTTCAATCACTTCTCCTTACCTCTCTCCTCTTCCCCTCCACTGTAAAAACTTTTTCTTGTGATTGCAATAATTAACTCCATTCTACCTCTCTGTTTCCTGCTCTCCCAGTCTGTTTCTTTTTCACCCATTAATTTTACCTCTTTAGATATCATTTTTTCACATTTAACTAATAATGCCCTCTATCTATATATACTTTTTCAAGCTGCCCTAATAGTGAGAAAATTCTTATATTTTTACTCTCTGTTTCTAGACTATCAGTATAGATTTTCTTGAAAAATGATGTCTACATCCCTTTTTAAAATTATTATGGTGTTCAGATAGTCCAATAATTTTTCAATTATCTCTCCTGGATCTCTCTAATGCAATGTATCACACTGTCTTCATTTTTTCCTTTTGGTTTTGTTTTTAATGATTTGTTTCTTGATTTCTCAAAAAATCATTACCTTCCATTTGCATTCTACTTTTAAGTGAGTTGTTTTCTTCAATGGATTTTTTTCCCCATTTGGCCAATTCTACTTTTTGAGTAATATTTTTCTTCAGTGAATTTTTGTTCCTCTCTTTCTATTGGTCAATTTTGTTTTTTAAGGCATTCTTCTCATTCTTTACTATTTGGCCTAATCTGTTTTTTAAGCTGTTTTTACCTCAACATTTTTTATGTGTCTCCTTTACATTCCTGTTGGCTTGTTTTTCATGATTGGCTTGCATCATTGTAAATTTGTCTTTCCAATTTATCTTCTACTTCTCTTATTTGATTTTCAAAATCCTACTTGAGCTCTTCCATGGCCTGAGACCATTTCATATTTTTTCTTGAAGGCTTTGGATATAGGAGCTTTGGCTTTATTATCTTCTTCTGAATGTGTATTTTGATTTTCCTTGTCACCTCAGTAACTTGCTATGGTCACACTCTTTTTCTGTTGTTTCTTTATTTTCCCAGTCTATTACTTGACTTTTAATTTGTTGTTAAAATAGGGCTCTGCTGAACTGTTTGGTTTTGCACACATTTATTGTATCTAGGATATACTATAACATATTTAACATGTATAAGACTGCTTGCCATCTAGAGGAGGAGGTAGAGGGAGGGAAGGGGAAAGTCAGAACAGGAGTGCAAGGGATAATGTTGTAAACAATTACCCAGGCATATATTCTGTCAATAAAATGTTACAATTAAAAAAAAGAAAAGAAAAGAAAATAGAGCTCTGCTTCCAGGGAGGAGAGTACAATGTCCCAAGATTCAGGGGTTTTGTGCAGTTTTTTTCAGAAGCCCTTCTAGGGAATTCTGAAAGTTTTGAAACTGAAAATTTTCCATTCTTTCAAGGTGGTATGATCTTTTTAAAAAAATTAATATTTTATTTTTGTGGTTACATGTGCAGCTTTTTTTATATTTGTTTTTAAAACTTTGAGTTCCAGATTCTCTTCTTTCCTCCCATACTCATCCCACTCCTGCTGAGAAGGTACATGTGAAGTTAAGTAAAACATTTCCATAAAATTCATGCATGAAAAAAAACATAGATTTCTCCCCCCAAATAAAACCCTCAAAATATAAGTTAAAAAAGTATGCTTCAATCTGTATTCGGATATAATCAGTTCCTTTTTTTATAGCTTTTTATTTACAAGATATATGCATGGGTAATTTTTCAGCATTGACAATTGTAAAATCTTTTGTTCCAACTTTTCCCCTCCTTCCCCCCAACCCTTCCCCCAAATTGGCAAGTTGACTAATACATGTTAAATATGTTAAAGTATAAATTAAATACAATATATGTATACATGTCCAAATAGTTATTTTGCTGTACAGACTTCGAAATAGTATACAATTAGCCTGTGAAGGAAATAAAATATGCAGGCGGACAAAAATAGAGGGATTGGGAATTCTATGTAGTGGTTCATGGTCATCTCCCAGAGTTCTTTCACTGGGTGTAACTGGTTCTGTATAGGTTCATTACTGCTCTATTGGAAATGATTTGGTTCATCTCATTGCTGAAGATGGCCAGGTCCATCAGAATTGATCATCATATAGTATTGTTGTTGAAGTATATAATGATCTCCTGGTCCTGCTCATTTCACTCAGCGTCAGTTCATGTAAGTCTCTCCAGGCCTTTCTGAAATCATCCTGCTGGTTATTTCTTACAGAACAATAATATTCCATAACATTCATATTTCACAATTTATTCAGCCATTCTCCAATTGAGGGGCATCTACTCAGTTTCCAGTTTCTGGACACTACAAAGAGGGCTGCTACAAACATTTTGGCACATACAGGTCCCTTTCTCTTCTTTAAGATCTCTTTGGGATATAAGCCCAGTAGTAGCACTGCTGGATCAAAGGGTATGCACAGTTTGATAACTTTTTGAGCATAGTTCCAAATTGCTCTCCAGAATGGCTGGATGTATTCACAATTCCATCAACAATTTAACAGTGTTCCTGTTTTCCCACATCCCCTCTAACATTGCGCATTATCTTTCCCTGTCATACTAGCCAATCTGACAGGTGTGTAGTGGTATCTCAAAGGCATCTTAATTTGCATTTCTCTGATTAATAATGACTTGGAGCATCTTTTCATATGGCTAGAAATAGTTTCAATTTCTTCCTCTAAGAATTGTCTGTTCATATCCTTTGACCATTTATCAATTGGAGAATGGCTTGATTTCTTATAAATTAGAATCAATTCTCTATATATTTTGGAAATGAGGCCTTTATCAGAATCTTTGACTGTAAAAATATTTTCCCAGTTTATTGCTTCCCTTCTAATCTTGTTTGCATTAATCAGTTCATTTTCATCATAAGGTTTTAAGAATAATCTTGGTTCATTGTATTGCTGAGAATAACAAAGTCATTCTTTAACAGATGATCATCCCAAATCTTTGCTATCACTTTGTACATAGATCATTTCACTTTGCATAATCTCATGAAGAACTTTCCAGGTTTTTCTGGAAGCACCTTGCTCATCATTTCTTATAGAATAATGATATTCCATCATCACATACCACAATTTATTCATCCATTCCCTAACTGATGAGCATTCCCTAAATTTCCAATTCTTTGCCCTGAGAAGAGAGATGTTATAAATATTTTTGTAATATAAGCACTTTTTCTTTTTAAAAAAATCTCTTTGGGGATACATGCCTAGTAGTGGCATTGTTAAATCAAAAGGTATACATGACTTTATAGTCCTTGGACTTATTTTTAAACTAATCTATAGAATGGTTGAATCAGTTCACAATTCCACCAATAATGTATTAATGTCCCATTTTTCTCACTTTTCCTTCAATACATGTCATTTCTCTTTTCTTGCCCATTAGCCAACTTAATAGGTAGTAAAACAATCCAGAATTGTTTTAATTTGCATTTCTCCATCAATAATGAGTTATTTTTAAATATGGCTATAAATAGCTTGATTAGTCCATATGAAAACTATTCATATCTTTTGATCATTTATCAACTGGGAAATGACTCTTAACTTTTTGTAAATTTGACTCAGTTTCCTAAATGTTTGAGAAATGAGGGCTTCACTAGAGAAATTTGCTTTAAAATTCTTTTCACAATTTCTACTGCCAACTGTTATTTCTCTCCTGTTTATTCTATTCTCTTTCTCCTTTTACCATGTCCCTTCTCAAAGATGTTTTGCTTCTAACTATTCCCTCCCTCAATATTCCCTTTTTTCTATTATTCTCTTCCCTTTTCATGTCCTCTTTCTCTTATACTTTCCTGTAGGATAAGATAGATTGCTATGCCCATATACATGTGTATGTTATTTCTTCTTTGAGCCAATTCTAATACTAGTAAGGATTTGCTGTCTCTCTCTTCCCTCCTACTACTTCCCTCTATTGTAAAAGTTTTATTCTTATCTTTTTTATGGCAGATAATTTATACCACTTTATCTCTCCCTTTCCCTTTCTCCTGATGCATTCTTCTCTTATCCCTTAATTTTATTGTTTAGATATTATCTGTTCATATTCAATTCACATCTGTGCCTTTTGTCTATATATACTCCCTCTAAATTCTCTAATAATGAAATAGTTCTTATGAGTTACAAGTATCATCCTCCCATGTAGTGATATAAACACATTAAACTTATGAAGTTCAAGGTGATATGATCTAAGGAGAGATCTATTTGCTCTTATTCTCGCCTGTGCCCTGGTCTGTGATTGAAAACAAACACTTTTTTTCTTCTCTGGAATTGCAAGAAGGGTTCCTGCTCTCTTGTGACTGCAAGCTCTGGTGTGTCAGTGCTCCTTTTCACCTAAGAACTGCTACCCAGGAGTAACCTGGATCTGAATATTGGCAAAGCAACAGAATTCTACCTCAGTGCCAGCCATGAAACCCTGTAGTGTTCTTCTGAAGCTCCTTATGTTCTGGGGAAACAGAACTTGGAAGCTGCTTTAGCTGCTGAAGATTCAATGATTCCTAATGCCTGCTCTTGACTTATCGGGGCCAGGGCTATGCCCGGCTCAGTCTGTGCTGGACTGTGTTCCCCCTCATCCAGGTGGGACAAAGCTTTCCTGCTGATCTTCTAAGTTGTCCTTGGCATCTATGTTTGAGAAGTCTAGAAATCACCTCTACTGCCACTGATTCAGTCACCCTGAGGCCTTTTCTTGGTTTGCTGGAGCTAGAGCTGTGATGGAGCAGCCTGTGTTAGACTGTCTTCCAGTCTTATTTTAGTGCACCAGACCTTTCCTATAAATCTTCTAAGTTGTCCTGGGCTGGAAAACTGTTCCACTCTGTGTTTCGGGAGGTTCTGATGCTCCTAGACAAATGAGAATTTGTCTAGTCATTATTTAAAGGTATTTGGGTGAGTCTCGGGGAGAGCTCAGGTGAATCCCTGACCCTACTCAGCCACCTTGGCTCTGCTTCCCATAAGAAGTTTCTGAGGGTGAAGAGAAAAAAAATGTTCAGTTGTTCTTTTCTTCAATAGACTTAGAAATTTGCCTACAATGTTGAAAGATGAAGTGGTTTGCTGAGAATCACATGAACATTATGTATGTAAAGTAAGACTTGAACAGAGGTCTTCTAACTATAAGGTTAAAAGTTCATTCCTTATATACCATGCAATTCTTCAATCTTTTTACTACAATAGCGAAAATGGGCAATAGCCAAGCTAGCTTTTGTGAACAAGAGAAGATATAGTAAGGAATGAATTGAAGAAGTAAGAAAAAAAACCAAATAAAATATCACTTCCCAAATTTCACTTTATTGACAAACAATATATTGCACATTAAATCCAAAGACTTGGACTTAAATCTGCTGCTCTGCTCTTTTATGATTCAATTTTGAACAAGTCACTTATCTCTTAGAGCTTCAGTTTCCTCAAATGGAAAAAAAAAAAAAACGTAGGGTCTGGACTTTAACCACTAAGTTGCCTTCTAGATCTATGATTTATAAGAGAGAGTCTTGAAGATTACTGATGGGGAAAAAACTTGATGTTAAATATCTCTGATAAAGCTCTAATGGGTAAGATATTTAGGAAATGTGTTAAACTTAGAGCCATTTTCTAATAGACATATTGCCAAAGGATATGGATGCTTGACATAGTGCCTGGTATACGGCAGGCATTTAATAAGTATTTAATACATGAGCACACTCACCTCAAAAATGTAATATATAAACAACCAAATTAAAATATTCCAAATAACATAATAAAAATATAAATTAAAAACAATATTGAGGTTCATTTTTTGTTTATCAAATTGACAAAAATGAAAAAAATGACTGCGGTAGACATTGAAGAGACCAGGATCAGGCATCACACTAATATATTTTTTACTGGAACATGAAATTGTTCTAATTATTCTGGTAAACAATTCGGAATTATACAAGAAGCATTGCTAAAGTATTTATATCCCTTGATCTAGGCAGCTCACTCTATATACTCCAAATAATTCATACAAGAATACACTAAAAAAAAGTCAATGAGAAAAATTAAGGTCCCAGATATAGCAAAATATTTTATAACATCATACTTTGGATAAAAAATGGAAAATAAAATTAATAAAATTAATGTCCATTAATTATTTAACTGACTATTATATGTCTGTTATCTTTATCATGAGAAATGATGATTAGGAGGAATTAATTCAAAGAAAGTCAAAGTAACATGAGAGAACTTATAGGAACTGATACAGAGAATAGAGTTTCCAACCAAAAGAACAATATATACAATGTCTCCAATAACATAAGAGAAAGCAACAATAAAAACAGACTCAAGTAAATTGTAATGACTAATTCTGGTCTCAGAGAAAAGAGGAGGAAACACACATCTTTAATTAGAAAACTAAGAAATTAAAGTGCAGAATATTATATATATATATATATATTTCTTATAAGAGTGAGTACTAATTGAGGAAACACAGAAAAAATCAGTGGATCATATAATATATTAGAATTCGTACAAGGTGATATATGGATAACATCTTAGCCTAAGAAGGTGAAGATGGATAGTAACCTAGATTAGTTAAGGGAGTACATACAATGATAAAATTGCAAATCCATCAAAGGACCAATTTAAGTGCACAGAAATCAGACTTTTGTAAAATTTTCTTCCTTTTAATTACTCCATAGTATTTTTTTTTGTATTTCCTATAGACTTGAAACCTCTTAAGAGGGAAAATAAATTAAGAGACATTAGTACAATTCACACAAAGGTAATTTAATTGATGAATAGCTGTTGTTTACATAGAAGTTTATAGACTTTTCGGACCATTGTTTTTACATTCCCTTCACCTTTAAATATATCCCTCCTTTATTCCATCCTTAAACTATCACTTAATAAAAAGGTTAATAAAAAAGCTATAGATGGGCTTTGAAGTTTACTGAGCCTTTTGTACACATGATCTCATTTGACTTGCACAATTTCTTTGATGTATGTAATACTGATAGTATACCTCTTTATAGATGAAGAAACTGAGGCTCAAAGAGGTAAGGTGATCAATGGTCAAGCAAACAGTAATAGTTACAGGCAGAATTTGATTTTTTGATGATAGGATCGTAGATTTTGAGCTGATAGGGACCTTTGAGGTCACCAAGGCCAACTCTTTCATTTTATAATTTAGAAAGCTGAGACCCAGAGAAGCTCAATGATTTTCACCAGAGTTGCAGAGATTGAAAATGGGGAGGATTTAAATCCCTGCTGGGATTTAAATCCAATTCTTCCTTAGTATATACCCAATATGCCTTCCATTCTATCACCCTGTTTTCCTTTTCTTCTTTCATTCCCCACATAGCATTCATTGTACTCCAAAAAGCTATAGAGTGTAGAAGCCATAGTTTTAATTAGTAAAAAGTATACTACACTAAGAGTTAGGAAACCTTAGTAATAATGTCATAGTAATAATACTAATGATAAACAACTCTATTCCTTATTGGGTAAAATTGCTTAGTAATAATAATAAAAATCATTGCTATATCAATTATAAAAATTTATGATTTAAGGTTAATACATACATCTATCTTAAGGACTCTCTGGGATAAGCTTTGCAAATATTATTGTACCCATTTTAGAGACTAAGAAACTGAGACTTAGAGTTTAAGGGACTAGCCCAAAGTCACATATCTAGTTAAATATCATTATTCACATTCATACTCAAGTCTCGACTCCAGAAGCTACTCTCTTTTCATGATAACTGATATTTCTTGTGATAAAAATATCTTCCAGTTATGAAAATGATGTCTTTTTTATCTTAATCTGAGGGCTTTTATAAGAATACAATAGCATGTAGAAGTACTTTGAAAAAGTGAAATACTTTATTAGTATCAAGTTAAAATTGAACTGGACTTTAAAGATCAACCACTATTGTAAGGGCAATTAGAATCATAACCTTGAGCTAATTCTGTGGGAGCTTCAAATTAGGGTTACCAACAAGATTTTGTAGGATGAGAAAGGAAAGCTATGGAGGGTTACAGAATTCAAGATTTGTGGAAAGGTGATGAGACGTTCCTTACTGACACCAAGAAGAAGCCTGGTGAGAATCCATTCCTAATCCCATTTTCTTATTCTCTTTCTTTATAAAGGAGAGCCAGTGAATTTAATGCCTCCGGTTCTTTCTCCATCCTACCATTCTCTTTTAGGCTTCAAATCCCTTTTATCAGTAATTCTTATAAATTAACTTTTTTTTTTTTTACTCTGAGTCATAATCCTTCTCATTTGCATCAGCCTCCCTTCTCCCCCAGATTCATCCCAGTGAATTCCCACTTAAGGGACATGGAATAATGAAGCTTGTTACCAAGCACAGCATTGCAATGTGACAATTTAGGGCAAGAGAAAAAGAGTGCCAGATCAGACAAATTCCAAGGGAAATTTAGGGCAGCAGAGCTAACCTACGAGAATGGAGGAGGTAATTAGAAATAGAAACCTCTTCTGTGAAAAACACCATGGCATTACATATAATTAGCAGTCATTAGAGTGTCAGTGTGACCAAAGGTAAAGCATGCAAATCCCTCATGACTCTTTCTAGTCACTGACCAAATAATTTTCTTTGCTCTCTATGTAGTATAGAAAAAATTTGGAGCCAAAAGACCTAGGTTCAAACTCTGTTACTTACTACTTAGGTGATCTTGTGCTGGAGCCTCAGCTTACTGATTTGTAAGATGGATTGGATTTGATGATGATTTCTGTGGTCCTTTCCAGCCCAAAAATTCATGATTTGATACTACCATTGAAAACTGAGGCCTAATGATTTGTCCCAGATCAGTGTTTTTTTTTTTTTTTTGTTTGTTTGTTTTGTTTTTGTTTTGTTTTTTTGTTTTTGTTTTTGTTTTACCAAGCCTTGCTCTCCTTGGAGTGATAAAATGTTGACAAATTGAAGAAGCTGAACTAGGTATAGATTTGATTGATTGATTGATTGATGAAGACTGTAGGGAAATGTTGTTTCATTATCACTACCCAGTGTTTTTGGGTCCAGGATTCCATGAATGGAGGCCAAGACCAGGTATGTATATATAATAGAAGACAAAATTACAAGAGGGGACACCATTATCCTATATGTTCTAGAGAAAAAAGAACACTGGCTTAGTAGTCAGAAGACATTGGTTCTATTTGTGGCTCTGTGGCTAGCCAGTTGTGTGACTCTAAGGAAAGTCACTTGCCTAATTTGATGTTATATTTTTCTTTTTCAAATGAATAAGTGGGACTTGATACTACTGGTCTTTGCCTGCTCTAATATGTTAGATTTCTGTGATTCTGTGGAAAACTTTTTAAAAAGAAAACTACTGATCACAGAAGCTGCTGTTGACTATGGTTCAACAGCCTTAAAACTCTCATGTTGTTCTCAAGATCCACCAAGTTATGGTATCTATACTCGAGAGTGTAGAGGCAGCTGGAGGTACAGTGAATAGATCACTGGGCCTGAATAGCAAAAGCCTGAGTTCAAATCTTTCCTCAGACACTTATTAGTTGTGTGGTCTTGACCAATCTGTTTGTCTTCATTTCCTCAACTATAAAAAGAGAAATTAAAAAAAAAAACACTTCTATCTTCTAGGGTTATCCAGATTAAAACTAGGAGACTGGCCTTGATGGTTACTAAGATTTCTTTCCTGCTCTAAAAACACTTTTGATCCTTTATTTCTTTGTTGGTACCCACAAAATACTAAAAGAATCAGAGGAAAGTTTCCATAGAGATAGTATGTAATTTCTATAAAGAATTTTTGAAAGAGTAGTGGTAGGAATTACACAGGATGAGTAGGCAAGATACTGTAGGTATTTTCAATGATGAGTTTCATTAATGAAACTAGTCCCTTAAAACATTATGTAAAAACAAAAAACAAAAAAGAAAAACAAACAAAAAAAACTTTATATCACTTTAAAAAATCCTATACTCCTTTAAACTCAAAAAACTCCATCTTGCTTTATTCTTATACTTAATGTGACTGAATCTGGTCTAAGAGAATGTGTATTGCTTTGTATTGCTTTAAATGCCTGGAGATTGAGCTAAATTTCTGTCTTGTTTCATTACACTCCTCCCTCCCCTTTGAGATTTACATCTTTATTTGGAAGAATATTCTGTTCTTCAAAGACATTTGGAATGAATGAATATAAACAGAGATTTGGAATGAAAAATGAAATTTCTATAATACTTTTTTTCATGATTTTGTGGTATGGATGCATAAAGCAAACCTAATAACAAACCAGAAATAGATGCTTCACATACCTCTTAAACTACACATCAAGAAAAGACCAAGTGACCAAAACAAGCTGTTTTTTAAAATCATATTCTTACTTGATTTCCCATTGTTGTTGCTTTTTTTCTTTAAAGCAAATTCTGTAGCAATATATTGGCAGAGCAGAAGCAGAGTTAATAGTTACCTAATTATAATAAGAGGCATAAAATTTTAGTGCATGAAGGAATGACGAGATAAAATAACCTTCAGCTTTGTTATTGAGGGAAAATAGGAAGGAAATTATAGAGACTGGACATCATATATGTATGCATACATATACACACATATGTATGTATGTCTCTCTCTATATATATAGTATCAAGATAATTATAGTAATTCCCTAATTAAGCTTTCTGTAATCCAGTTCATCCTATACATTGGTACAAGTATATTCATTCCCCAAATATTATTTTCATCTTTTGATTCTCTATGTAAAAGTATTTATTATGGTTCCTAATTGCTCTTTCTATCAAATCCCAAATCCTTTAGCTTGGCAATCAAATTTCATCACTATCTGGTCTCTGTCAAACTTTCCAAGTTTCATTGCTTATTCATCTCTTACATGAATCCTTTTCTCTTGCCAGCTTGGTCCTACTCTCTGTCTCTAAATGGACTATGTACATTCCCACTATTTTATGTCCTTTTACTCCCATTTCACTCCATCATTCCCATTTCTTCCAATCTGAAATGCCTGGTCTTACTCTTTCTGCTCATCCTTCAAAATCCATTTTAAATCCTTTCTATTTTTTGAAGTCATTGTAAGAGAATTTGTACTTTCTCTAAACTTATGACACATAATGTCCTTATTACCTATTGACACAATTATCTATAATCTTGTGGCAGGTTTTATTTTCTACTTAAGTATTGCATTATTATTTATTGTTCTTAATATCCTCATCCAATGCTTTGCCAAGATCTGATCCATAGACCCAACCAAACTGAATGGGCTCTAAGATCTTGGTCATGAACTGTGGTTCTGTCATTCTAGGACCAGGCTAATTTAGTTGAGAGAAAATATTAACTTAGAACTCTCATTTTGGGACCTCTGCAATTTATACAGAATCATCTAGCTATCTATCTACAATTGTATGATTTATTATGGTTTGAAGGGACTATTGATGGACAAACATTAAGAGTAAAAAAAAACCCCTTGAAACTTTCTTCAATTTTTATTTGTGTTGGTCTTTTATTTTCCAATGAGTATGTGAACTCCATGAAAACAGGGACTAAGCATTATGTTTCTTTATCCTCTACAGCAATAGAAGAGAGCTATGTACACAGTATGTTTTTAGTAAACATTTGATGAAGAGATGAAAGAATAAACACATTCAAAAGTGGTATAGAATACTTACTAGTATAGAATGCATTACATAGAGTAGATTTCATATGTACTTTGTATATCATCATTGTTTGAAAAATTATGATTATATAATTTGTTTTCAATTAAAAATTGAATATAGGTAAATAATAAATTATTTAGATTTTTAGAGATTAACTGACCTTTAGCTAGAATCATATTTATAAGATAGTTGAGATTTTTCCCTTTCCCTAAATGCCTTGTAAGGAGATACTTTAAGCTTACTTGGAATCCATCCTTTGACTTAATAACTCCCATTGACAATAACATACTTCTAATAAAAATACTAGGGAAAGAACAGTTAGTCAATCAGTAACCATTAAGGATGTACCATATACTCAATATTATGACAGTCATGAGTTGGGGGTAAGAGGAAAAGAAATATATAAACAGAATAAAAGAGATAAGTCCAATGTCAGACTTGAGATTTGAAGCCACATATCCTAAGTCCAGGGTTCTTGTTACTATGTATTTAGGAATTTCAAATAGACTGACCTAGGTGCCTTTTCTATAGTCTCATATGTCATAAGTAGAAAAATAGGGACTGACCCCTGGTATTCTGACCTCTAATTTAGTGTATCTTCCATCTCTGATGCTAGTTTTGAATTGTCCCCAGGCCTCCTCTTTAACTCCCCATAGGTCTGATTTTCTAAGTCTTGAAATAATTTTTTGTAGTTCTCTAAGTATCTTCCATATTATCTAACCATGGAGCCCAGAATTGGGAATTTATAATCATAAGAGTCTGACCATAACTGATTACTCTGGGACAATTACTTCATGATTCCTGCAGGATATATCTGCTATTATGAGGTTTTCTTTTGAAAGTAGAGCACTATGTCTCTGAATAGAGGTCAGCTTGTTATTCACTCTGACCTCTCTATCTTTTTCTTTCATACTTGCCCATAGCCAGTCTTTTCTTATCATACACTACTGCAGTTTGTTTTTGTTTCCCAGATGTCCTGCCCTCTCCTTGTGCATTTTGTTTCCTTTAGATTATTTTTTTCCTATGTAAGTCACTTTGAGGATTCTTAAGTGAAGGAGCCATCTTCTCTCTTTTTTTTAAATTTTATTTTATTTAATAATAACTTTATATTGACAGAATCCATGCCAGGGTAATTTTTTTTTTACAACATTATCCCTTGCACTCGTTTCTGTTCCGATTTTTCCCCTCCCTCCCTCCACCCCCTCCCCTAGATGGCAAGCAGTCCTATATATGTTAGATATGTTGCAGTATATCCTAGATACAATATGTTTGCAGAACCGAACAGTTCTCTTGTTGCACAGGGAGAATTGGATTCAGAAGGTAAAAATAACCTGGGAAGAAAAACAAAAATGCAGATAGTTCGCATTCATTTCCCAGTGTTCTTTCTTTGGGTGTAGCTGCTTCTGTCCATCATTTATCAATTGAAGTTCAGTTAGGTCTCTCTGTCAAAGAAATCCACTTCCATCAGAATACATCCTCATACAATATCATTGTCGAAGTGTATAATGATCTCCTGGTTCTGCTCATTTCACTTAGCATCAGTTCATGTAAGTCTCTACAAGATTCTCTGTATTCATCCTGCTGGTCATTTCTTACTGAACAATAATATTCCATAATATTCATATACCACAATTTACCCAGCCATTCTCTAATCGATGGGCATCCATTCAATTTCCAGTTTCTAGCCACTACAAACAGAGCTGCCACAAACATTTTGGCACATACAGGTCCCTTTCCCTTCTTTAGTATCTCTTTGGGATATAAGCCCAATAGAAACACTGAGGAGCCATCTTCTCAAAGTCTTTCCTGAGTGCTTTATTGAATTGAATCTGATGGTAGACAATGCATGAAAAAAAAAAAAAGAGAGAGAGTGCTTACTACATGCATCCCTTAATTATGCCCCTTAATTTACAAGTGAATGTAAACATTGCACAGAATAGTAGAGGAATGACAAGCAGAAATTCTGTTAAAGAGTTCTGCCTCTGCTACGCATAGATCTGTGACCTTTACCAAGTTACTTGGTTTCTGCTGATCTCATTTTATTTCTCTGTAAAATGAGGGCTCAGATTAGATTTTTTAAAAGTTCCCATCTTGTTCTAGTATTTTATGAGCCTATGAAATTTGTTATAGGATAATAGATTTTAAACGATGAGGGAACTTAATTGCTCTTAACTTAACAGAATATTAAACAGAGACCCCAAGAGATTAAGTGATTGGCCAAATTCATATAACTAGCAAGCAATGGAGTTGGTATTCCTACCTAGGTTTGCATTCTACAAGGCAGCTAGGCGGCATAGTGCATAGAAAGCTGGGTCTGAAGTAAGCAAGATTAAGCTTCATGAATTTGAATCTTTTCTCTTTCTGAATTAATTTTTTTTCTATTAGATTTAGGAAGATAATAGAAAGAGACCATCAGAGGAATTTCTGATGTTATTGTCATGAGAGAATAACTTCCCCTCCCACCGAACTCATCTTCACTTTCAGTGGGTTCTACTTTTGCAATGAATGGGCCAAAATCTTTGCAAGGGGACATAGGATAGAGAAATATTGCATGTTGCACCATCTTTTCTTTTTGTCTTTTCCTTTCTGTTTTGCATAAGACTTTTGGGAGAGAGAAAGTAGTAGTTGCTGCCAAGAATTAAGATGAAAAAATGAGGATACCACCATCATTAGAAGTCTCAAAGCAATGAAAGTCAGGTGACTGGAAGACAGAAAAGCCAATAGATATTCTAAGCTTAAAGTTGAGATGATTATCAAAAGCCAGATACTTAGAGTCCTACTAGCAATTGTGAAATCCATTGGGCTGAGTCTCTGATGTATAGAGGGAAACCTAATCATCTTTACAGCTATTTTTTGTTGTTGTTGTTGTTGTTGTTGTTATCATTAGCTCATAATCTTGACACATAGAGTAAACATCCCTCTCTATATTGCTTCTTCATGTGTAGTTAGGATACTTCATTAGCCAATTGAGAGACATGGGAAGAGGATTAGGAGATGGTCTTACTTAGAACTAGTCCCCATAACATTTCCGGGACGTTTTCAAACTATATTTCTGAGTGTAACCACTTGCTCTACTCCCTGGTTTCTACTTCCTTTAGAAGTTGTATTCTTGCAGGGGTCCTCAAACTTTTTAAATAGGGGGCCAGTTCACTGTCCCTCAGACTGTTGGAGGGTCGGATTATAGTAAAAACAAGAACTTTGTTTTGTGGGCCTTTAAATAAAGAAACTTCATAGCCCTGGGTGAGGGGGATAAACGTCCTCAGCTGCTGCATCTGGCCCATGGGCCATAGTTTGAAGACCCCTCTTTGAGAGCAGATGCTCTTTCTTTTGTTTGTAATTGTATCTCTGGTGCTTATCATGATGCTTGATACGTAGAAAGTGCTTAATCATTAGTCATCATTCATTTCTGGAGGTAAATATTTTCTGGAGGAGTGCTTGATCTAGTTTTCTTATTTTCACTTTGTTCTAGGTGCATTAAACGATGTAATTATAGTAAATCTTTGAATCTATGGGTGCAATAGGAAATGAATTGAAAGAGAAGGGTTACACTCAGTAAGGTGGATGCTCTGAACTAGATAGATACTCCAGATTTCCTTCTTTAGTACTTTACACATTATTCCATTCCATCCCCTTCATTTTGGTTAAATTCAGACCTAACCACCAGGGGGTACGCAGGGGTCCTCAAACTACGGGCAGCAGCTGAGGACGATTATCCCCCTCACCCAGGGCTATGAAGTTTCTTTATTTAAAGGCCCACAAAGCAAAGTTTTTGTTTTTACTATAATCCGGCCCTCCAACAGTCTGAGGGACAGTGAACTGGCCCCCTATTTAAAAAGTTCGAGGACCCCTTGTGTTACCATTGGTGACAAAGGCTAGGAACCAGATTGGTTGTTTTCAAGATCAGTGCCCTCTAGTGGCCAGATGAAAAGCCACAAGCTCTTAGGAAAGGGCTAGTTGGGACATGATAATTTATATCTTACAGCCTCTTATTGGATAATATGTACAATGACTATTTTTCTGTACTTAAGTAAGGAAGTATCTCAGCCACAAAATCAAAGGATCTTAAATGGATATCAATCTCTTTTTCAAGATATCGTGAAGTGATTAGGTAGACACTTTTCTTCTACTATTTTCCCCTAACATTCCCTTAGCATTATGGTTAAATGTAGAATTCTGGGCTACCTGTTCCTTTTATACAACATTTTATCACCCATTTCCACAATTCTTATAGGTTTTCTTATTCCCAGAATTCTCTTCTTCCTAACCACCATTTCTTGAACTCTTTAGTGACATCAAGTGGACCATTCCTCATTTTAATTGCACTTCTATTAAAAAAAAAAAAACCCTTCCACATTTATATAATCTTAATTATATACATGTGTATGTATATACAGTAGGAAATCAAATGCTCATCTTGTATACACATATATACATAAATATACATGTATACACACATATATGCATATATATGCATATTAATATTTGTGAATATAATCAAATCTGGTCTCAGATATTTATTAGCCATGTAACTCTGGACAAGTCCCTTAACCCAAATTGTTATTTGGGTATCCTCTTCTTTAAAATGATTTGGAGAAGGAAATGGCAAACCACTCCAGTATCTTGGCCAAGAAAATCCCAAATATGATCACAAAAGATCAGACGTGACTGAAATAACTAAACAACAACAACAATAAATAGATATGTGTGAGTTGATTTTTAGTTAATATATGGGTATATATTGTTTTCCCCAGCAGAATGTAAATTCTTTGAGAACAGGAATACTTTCTTTTTTGTTTTTTCTTTGTATATCCAAAGTCTATATCAGCTCCTGGCACATAGTAGGTGCTTAATAAGTGAGTAATTGATCATTTCCTTTTTCTTTAACATAGAAAACATTTGTATTCCCATTTCTAGACATTTTCCCCTTCTCTTATGACAATCTTTATGAAGGATGTATATTTTTTGTCCTTTGGATTCCTAATTCAGATGGCTAATAACAATTAAATGTGTATCTGAGCAGGAAATATATATATATATATATATATATATATATTTGTAGCATCTCTCTAGAAGACCAGATAAAGAAAACATTTATTTTTCTTTGTACAGTTGGAGGTGTAGCTATGGGGTAAACTGCAGGATGTTTGCACTTTAAATCTAGTAAACACCCCTTGTAACTAGAGCAGTGAATTGTTGAAAACTCACTTAATAAAACAATGAATTTCTATTTTCTAAAATCAGCATTTGCTTTCCCTATGTAATGTTGATTTGGAAATAATTAGACCATGATGCTTACTGCTTTTGAATCTGGCTGTTAAAATGCTAGTCATGATGACAAGAGAATTCCCTTTGAGGGCCAACAGGTGAGCCTCCCAAAGTTATTAAGATAAATACCAATTGTTTGCCTTAAGAAACACAACTCAAAGCAAAGATATTTACTATGATAGCATTGTAAGAAAAGTTTATATACAGCATGTTCCTTCTTCCATAAATCAGGAGAGAATATTACCACACACAATATTAGTGGGAAGAGTGAGATCAAACTTGTCTATTCATAGTTGGGTATAGGCAGAATTCATGTGGTCATGGCAATTCATGACTTTAGCATTGGGAAATCTGATGAATCTTCTTATGGTTTTATTCCTTATGCTTCTCTTCCCTTAGTGTATTGTTTTTGTTGGGAAACTTGCTTAGTTGGCCTCCCTAGTCCTGTTTCTACATGCAACTCATTTCTCAACTTCAAAAGGCTAATTTTATCTTGAATCCACAGCTGGCTTCTTTTTTCTTCTTCTTTTTTTATTATAGTTTTTGATTTACAAGATATATGCATAGGTAATTTTTCAGCATTAACAGTTGCAAATTCTTTTGTTCCAGCTTTTTCCCTTCTTCCCCCCACCCCTTCCCCCAGATGGCAGGTTGACCAATACATGTTAAATATGTCAAAGTACAAGTTAAATACAAGTTGAATAAATATGTATGCATGTCCAAACAGTTATTTTGTTGTACAAAGAGTCGGACTTTGAAATAGTGTACAATTAATCTGTGAAGGAAATAAAAAATACAGGTGGAAAAAAATTGAGGGATCAGGAATTCTATGTAGTGCCTCATAATCATCTCCCAGAGTTCTTTCCCTGGGTATACATAGCTGGCTTTTTGCTGCCAGGGTCCCATTCCTTAAGATTGCATCCTCTCCTCTCCATCTTTTTGTCTCTATCTTTGTCTGCCTCTCTTCTTTCCCTCCCTCTTCCTTTTTTTCTTCTGTTTGGTTTGTGGTTGCTCTGCCTGGGTAAGAGGCTCCACAGTAGGATGCTATATATAGCTAATGGAATAAAGAAGATAAGAAAAATAATACCTTCACCTTTGGAAGTCTTAAAGGACACTAAGGACATTATCGGTCTTCTGCTAGTCAATGATGAACTGTTCCTTCATGATACTTCAAGGAAACCATCACTCCTTTGCAAAGGGATAACAGTATCTACACATCTTTATACTTCCTTTAACCTCACATCACTATACTTGTTCATTACAATGAACTAGAGGCATTTTGGAAATCAATTGGTCAGGCAGCAGCTTAGTTTCCACATACCCACAATAAATATAAATTATAAACAAAGAAAATGCAAAGTAATCTGGCATATTGGAGGGCATTCATATTGGGGGATGAAGAACTAAGGAAAAAGTAGAACAAAGCAACAAAGACATAGAGATTACAGTTTAGAAAGATTATAGGAGCATGCTGAACATTTACCTAATAATATATACTTCTCTCTCTCTCTCTCTCTCTCTCTCTCTCTCTCTCTCTCTCTCTCTCTCTCTCTCTCTCTTTGGTTCCCAATAATGTTAAAGTACTTCTATACTTATTGCTTACTGGATTTGTATACTTGCTCAAATTTTTCCCTTTACATGTATAGCTATAATATAATAATTATTATATCTTATCCTGGTGGTTTATCTTAGAGGCTTTAATTTACCTTCCCACAGGATATCAGAATCTAGAGACAAAGGTCAATTATACTTCTTGGGAACACAAAAAACAGGATGATACCCAAGTTGGATACTTAATGCTTGATTTTTGAATTTAGAATTAGTTGGTGACTATGAAAAGTGTTTTGCAAAGAAAACTTGTATTACGTTATACTGAGCAAAAGGAGCAAAACCAGGAGAAAAATTGAAACTATAACAACATTGTAAAAATGAACAATTTTGAGAGGCTTAAGAACTTTGATCTACACACTGATCAACTGTGATTTCAGAGGATCAATGAAGAATATTACCCACCACTTGAAAGAGATGTGATGGTTCCAACATGTGGAATAAGTTATGCGTTTTTGGAAGTGGTCAATTTTTTTTGCTTGTCTATTCATATTTGTTGCAAGGATTTTGTTTTTCATTTTGTTCATGTGGGTGTGGGGAAGGGAAGAAAAAACATAAATGCCTGATGATTAAAAAAATATTTCCCAAAGGAAATATTCACAAAGCAGTTGATTTTCAAACTAGGATGTGAATATTGTCATAGGAGATGAATGACCTGAATTTCAGTCTTCCTTCAATCCATCCTCATGATTCTAGGTATGCCACTTAATCTTTAATATTCATTTTTTATAGGTAACTTACATTACCTACTTAATAAGACTATGGTGAAAAAAGTAGGTTGCCAACTTAAACATGGTGGAATAGAAAGAGATCTGTCTTTGGATGCAATAAAAGGACACAGCTTCAACCCCTGGCATGATATAACATTGGGGAAAGTCACTTAATCTCTCTAGACCTCAGATTTCTTTCAAAGTGTGTGTGTGTGTGTGTGTGTGTGTGTGTGTGTGTGTCTATGGTTAGTACTGCTTAGCAAGCTTCCTCCAACCCCCCCTTCTCTCCCCGGGTGGCACAACCATACAGCCCCTCTTGTGGACTTCTAGGAAATGTGAGCTGAGTTTACTTCCTTTGTTTTTAATGAATTTGAAAGCCAGTACTTTGCAGAGGCAGGCTGGGAATCCCTTTACTTTTTGTGAAAATGTAGAGAAGAATTTTAAAACAACAACAACAACAACAAAAACAAAAACCTTTTCTTGTTGGATTACATTTTGAAGAGGTATTCAAGTTTGAATGACAAGTGATTATTCCTCATTTGTAGATGTAATTCATTTGAGGTACTTGACATTAAGACAGAAAGAGTTTTCCGGGAAAAGCAGAATTCATTTTCAGACTCAGGTAAACAACTACTTCGTTTGGTTATAGGATAATTGCTTCACAAAAATCAGCATAACTTTACTTTAACCTTCACAAAGAAAGAGTTCCTGATACTATTATTTAGATGTTTAAAGCTATAATTTTACAAGGATGTTAGATTTAACTAAATGAAGAATGCATAACAATTTATTAGGCAGAAATAATCCAGAAACTTTTTTTTGCTTTCAGTAACAGATTGGAAATTGGATATTGTATTCTCCCAATGATTAATCACTTACCTAGGATTAACATGGAGTAAGTCTCAAGCCTCAGTTTCTTCATCTGTAAAATGAGGGCATTGAAGTATTATGAATGACTTCTGAGATCCCTTCTATTTAGAGCTATGATTTTTTAATAATTATATGATACTGAAGAAGTTTAGAATGAGAGCCCTTATGTCTCAGGAGTTGTGAGGCTTTAAACTGAACTTTGCAAGTTAAAATATCAGGCTCTCCCCCAGGTGTTGTCTACAATGTTGTGACTGTTGTTATTGTTATTATTTTAGTTGTGTCAGAACTCTTTATGGACCCCCTTGGGAATTTGATGGCAAAGATACTGGAGTGGTTTGTCATTTCTTTCTACACCTCAAGTGACTTGTCCAGAGTGACACAACTAGTAAGTGTCTGAAGTCAGTTTTGAACCCATGAAAATGAATCTTCCTGACTGTAGGCCTGTAACTCTATCTCCTACCCCATCTAGCTGCAATTGTCTATATTGTTATCATAACCAACAGACACAAGAATATGGATTTCCACAAATAAATATAAAGTAGAAACAATTTCCGAATAAAAATATTAAATTAAACTCAGGGAGCAATCATTGTTTTTTCATTGATCTCTTATGGAATCCAAAATTAACTATGTGCAGTCCTATGCCTTAGCCTTATTACTAGAAAGTACCAAAATATTTTAGAACTTGGCTAAATAGACTATAAGCAAATTATGCTTACAAAACTTTTTCCTGGTTCTTCTACAATACTTTGTCTTATACTTCATTTGCTAATGCATTTTATCTAGTTATTATTAGTTTTGTCTATTTCATACAAAATTCTGATTAAATAATAAAATATGCTCCATCTTCAGTCAAAGAATTTATAGCAATCAGCTTCCTTACCTAAAAGTACGAAAGGGTTAGACTAGATAATCTCTGAGTTTTTTTTTTTTTCTCTTTCTAAATTCTAAAATCCTAATAAGATATCTTAAATGGGACTTCAGTGCTGAAAGGAAAATTAAAGGTCATTTGGCTGAGATCCAGGGAAGGGAAGGGACTTGACCAATGTCACATAGCTAGACTATGGTAGAGTTAAAACTAAACCTCAACTGTACCTTAGTACTTAAGCCCATTATATCTCTCACCATGGTTTTCATTGAATTGTCTATCCCTCCATTTTCCTTTTTCCTACATGTTCTTAGCGTCCACCCTTACTTTAGAAGTCAAGATATGGTTGGTAGGCGAATGCCAGAAACACTGAGGAGCTGTTCATTCAGGTCCTCCAGATATTTCATTTCTATTAAAGTCATTTCCAAGTTAATCTCATAGCTGCATTTAACCCAGGTGAATTATCAGCAGAGATAATTGCCTCATTTATCTCAAGGAGTTGCTATGTTTCAAGAGGAAGAAATAAAAAAAAAAAAGCCTCTTAGGAAAGGGAATAATTGTCAGACTCTAATGCTGCTTCCCCAACATCTCCATTTCTCTACCATTCTGCCCTTAAATGTCCAGTTGCACTGATTAGACACTCCGGAGATACCTTTGCTAGGATAATACCTGGCTGTAGAGAAATTGTTTGTCCTGAATGACTAAGTTTTAATTAAGTCAGATAATGTGAAATCATTAATGAACCTTAAGATACATACATATATATCTATATGTCTATCTATATCTATATGCTACACACACATTAGCTCTTATTGTTATTCATTATAATGAATGTAGTATTTGGTTCCATTAGTATAGTAAGTTTTTGTCTGACCAGAACATGAGTTTGATTCTGTAAAGTCCAATAGGACTTGTGCAGAAGAAAAGCATGTTTCATGATCACTGAATTTACCAATGCCCCTGGATAACTAATTAAATAAACATTTTTAAGAGTCTACAATGTGTCAGGCTATCTTGTAAATGTAAAACACTGGTCATTTTGTTGTTCAATTGTTTTTTTTTTTTTTTTTTTTGGTCATGTCTGATGCTCCATGATCCCTTTTGGAATTTTCTTGGCAAAGATACAGGAGTAATTTGTCATTCACTTCTCCAGTTCATTTTACAGATGAAGAAACTGAGACAAACAGAGCTAAGTGACTTACTCAGGGTCACATAGCTGGTAAGTGTCTGTGGCTGGATTTGACTTCAGAAGTAAGAACCTTCTTGACTCCAAGCCAAGCCAGATACTTTGCACCACTTAACTCCCTAGAAAGCTCTGATTTAATTTAACAAGTATATGGATGATGCTCAGCAATTTCCTCAACTGACCTCAACTGAGGTCCAAGGAATTCAAGTGGCTTGTTCAGGGTCATGCAGGTAATGCCATAGACATAAATTGAATCCTGGTCCTCTGACACCAGAGCCACTACTGTTTTCCCCAGAGATTTCATTCCTAAACCACCCTAATCCTATATAGCTAGCCCTTTAAAATTGTTAAATACTTTACATATACTGTCTCACTTGAACCTCAAAACATCCCTGTGAGGTAGGGATTTATGGGCATTATCATCCCCATTTCACAGTTGAGCAAAGTAAGACTCAATGATATTAAATTTTTTCTCCTTGGTCACATAGCTATAATATGCTAAAGACAGAACTGTAACCTAGATTTTCTAACTTCAAGCCTCACTTCTTCACTATCAAACCTCTACACAACACTTATTGCAAATTGTTGTGCTTACAGTTGTAATTTTCACTCTTGTCCTCCTTCTTTCTATCTTATCCCCATTTGCACCTGAGACACTGAGGCACAGTAGCTCAAAACCTGGAAGATCTGTATTCAAATTCCACTTTTGACACATATTGTCTGTGGTAACTCTAGGCAAGCTCCAGACTTTTCTCTTAATGCTATAAATTACAGAGAAGATGTTCACTTGTATTGGAAAGAGGGGATTTCTTTACCTGAAAGCTCTCTAAACAATAAAATCACAGGTCCATTCTTAACCTCTCATTTGAGACTGCTAATAGGAACTATCTTTTCTATATGTTTTTATCTACCCAATGAGAAATGCAAAGCTCTCCTCAGAATAGACACTTAATTGATGCTTTTTTCTTTTTTTTTACTGTTAATTCATCATTCTTGTAGACAAAGATCCCTAAATGAATATCTTGTAGGGTGTGTGTGGCAATTGGGGTTAAGGGACTTGCCCAGGATCACACAGCTAACAACCAGGAAGTGTTTGTTAAGTTTCTTTGGTCACATTTGAACTCACATCCTGCTGACTACAAATCAGTGCTCTATCCACTGCATTTAGCTCCCCCCAACTCCAGAAAGGAATGTATTACGGAAGGCAGGACAGTGGCCTTACTCTGTGCTAGGCAGCATTGTAAAACATGAAAAGACTCCTGTACCTAGGGACAAGAGATAGGAACTGGCATCCTGGTTCTAGCATTTATCAGCTGTGTGGCTTTGGCAAAGCACTTCACCTTTCTGAACTTCTGTTCTCCCATCTGGAAAATGAGTAAAATAATGCCTTCATTATTTACTTCATATAGTTGCGTTGAGGAATGAGCTTGGTAGCATTATAGAAGTATGAACTCTCAGTAGAAAACAGATAGCATATTTATTCTTCGAGTAAAACTTTCATATCAATTACAACCACAGATTGCATCTAGCCATTGTCTATACTTATATTGGCTGTATTTGTTTTTCTTATTGTGTTATTATTGAGGGATCTGAGGATGTAGTTCCTGGCTAATATTTCAAGGTGATACAATATTAAATTTTTAAAAAATTCCTATTTATTAAGAAAACATATGTTAGGATTCTCCATTATAAAAAAAAACCCACAGGAAATCAATGTCTATGAGTATATTAATCAGAGCAAGGAAAATAGTAATTTTTTTCTTCCACTTGAGTTCAGAATCACTGATCAATCAGATGTAATTTGTGGTAGAGTAAAATACAAAATGTAAAGACTATTTTTCACTTGATTCTTTTAAATTATCTACTCATTAATCTGCAACCAGGACTCCCTTTTAAAATTGCATACTTCTCCAAACAGTAGCTTATCAGATTGCAAAATTGCTATTAGGTATTCTAGAATATCTTGCTGGAATTATTAGCTACTGTGGTGCAAGGAGGAAGACTGAGAGATTTGGTGAAGATGTAAGATCAAAACTCAACTCTGTTGCTTACTGGCTATGTGACACTGGGCCAGTCATTTCATTCCTTTGAGTCTCAGTTAAGAGGCTCAAATTTATGTGAAGTGATATATAATTATGAAGCACTACATAAATGTCACTTCTGCTTATACACATGAATAAGATGCACAAAGGTTTTTTGCTTGGAAATAGCCCTTTATGTCACCCTGATCAACCCTTCTACATGGCCACTTAATTTCATGCCTATTATCTTCTCCAGAAGATTTCTGCCATTATCATCTCCATTCTCTCTCTAATTTTTAATCTCTTCCTGTCTGATAGCTCCTTGTCTATTGTCTATAGATATAAACACATCTGCTTCATATATTTAAAAAGGAAGGAGGGAAACAATTATTTATTAAGCACTTACTATATGTCAGACACTATGATAAGTGGTCTCATTTGATCCTTATAACAACCCTGTCAGGTAGGTATTATCATTATCTCCATTTTTCAATTGAAAAAACTAAAGTTAAATGACTTTCCCAATGTTTGAGGCCAAATTCAAACTTAGATCTTCCTGAGTAACCATGAATATAGTTCAA
Source organism: Antechinus flavipes (assembly GCF_016432865.1). NCBI lineage: Eukaryota > Metazoa > Chordata > Mammalia > Dasyuromorphia > Dasyuridae > Antechinus > Antechinus flavipes. The sequence goes on from NC_067399.1 coordinate 198,876,680, forward strand.
AGCTTTGGTCTGTGTTCTCATTTCTTTTATTTTATACTTTCTCCTTAAGTAACCAAATATGCTTCTATGGGCTCAATTATCATCTCTATGTATAAGACTTCTAGATTTATATAACTAACCATAGTATTTCCCTTGAATTCCAGTCCAGCATCGCAAACTTCATAGTAGGCATTTTGAACTAGATGTCATATAAGTATCACAAACTCAACATATTCAAGACAGAATTCAACCCTGCCCCCCCAAAAAAAATTGTCCAAATTTGGTTATTAACTAATGAGGATGCTACTACTCTTCCAACTATCCAGGTTTATAATCTTGGCATTATCTTTGACTTCTTGTCCTCAGTCACCTCACATATCTAGTCAGTTGCAATTTTTATCTCCTCATCTCTCAGAGATGCTCTCTTCTCAACAATCTAGTTTGGACTTTATTGTAGGCTCCCTCATCTGAACTATTCTAATAACCTCCTAACTGGTACCCCTGGCTCAAATCTTTCTAGACTCTAATCCATTTTTATGTAGCTGCCAAATTGATTTTCCTAAAGCACAGGCTTGACTATGTAACTCCCTATTCAATGAAACAAATATAAATTTCTGTTTGACATTTAAAGTTCTTCAATATTTGGACTTTTTATAACATTCTAGTCTAGTATATAATACTCTCTTCTATTCCCTCTACAATTCAGTCATCCTCACTTGTTCCTCACACATTGCACTAAAGTTTTTCCCTCCATTCCTTTAAACTGTCTTCCATGACCATATTGCATTTCTCCTTTTTCTCTACCTCCTTAATTCCCTGGTTTACTTCTAAAACTTATCATAAATACCATTCTTTAAAATATTTCCTAGTCTACTCCACCTCCTAGTGCCTTTACTTTTGAGTTTCACACAAAGGGAAGTAGAATGGTAGCCAAAAGTAGGTTGTGGCACAGGGCTACGACATTGACCTTTGGGTGATTTACTGGTTTAGTACTTCAGAAACTAGTGCTATACTGCCATATATTATCAGAAGTGCTATACTGCCATGATCAGAAGAATATTGCTATTAAGAAGATGGGCTTGTTTCAGAGAGAAGACTGGGGTAAATAAAAGAACTATGAGTTTTCTAAAAGGTAATCTGTCTCCTATTCCCATCTGGCCCCAACTCATTGTCCATATACATTTTCCTTCCAGGACCTGTGTGCTTATAGATGAGCACTGTAGGCTGTCTATCTAATAGATTATCATAGTTTGACAATATTTATTCTTCATGCACTTGTTTTTTTTTTCCAGTATGGATAAGTAGATGAAACTTATTTGAGTGATTTTGACTTTATCCCGGACAATCTATATATTCCATAGTTTAAATCTATTAGCACAATTTCACACAATAAAAGAAACAATTTGGAATACCTAATCATTTATAGTCTATCAGTTATTAGACTTGAATTCTGAATTGCATCTCTTCCATGACAGTGGAGAATATCATTGCTGAGCATTTATCTTCTGGTTTAATGTGTTGCCTGATATTAAGGAAGGTTATTGAATAAAGTTTATTTTAACACTTGTTTAATCTTAATGTATGCACGTACCATTTGTTGGAAGAAAGCTTTTAAATTACCATCTTTCTCTCTTTTTTCAAATAGTATTTTATTTTTTCCAAATACATATAAAGATAGTTTTCAACATTCATTTTTGTAAAACTTTGAATTCCAAATTTTTCTCCCTCCCTTCCTTACTTCCTCCCTCCCTAAAACATCAAACAAATCTGATATAGGTTAAATATGTGTGATTCTTTTGAACATATCTCCATATTTGTCACGTTTTGTGAGAAAAATCAGATCCAAAGGAAAAAAAAAGCATGAGAAAAAAACAAGCAAACAAGCAAACAAACAACAACAACAATGGTGAAAATACTATATTTTCATCCACATTCAGTCTCCATAATTCTATTTCTGGATGTGGATGGCATTTTTCCATCCCAAGTCTGTTGGGATTATAAGATACTATCTTTTAATGTGCATGAGTGTGATTATTCAAATATGTCATATTAGATACATATATAAATATACACAAATATATGTGTGCATTATATATGTGTATATACATATAAAATAGTAAAAGTTTATGTTTTATCATTTCTCAGTACTATAAACTAATCAATCTAGAAACATTTCTTAAGTGTATCTGAACAAAAAACAGAGAATGATGCAAAGGAATAGCATGATACAGTTAAAAGAGAGTTTCTAGACTAATGAGACTTAGGCTTGGGTACCAGATTTGCAATTAACTAACTTGGTCACTTCACTTTTCTGGGAATGAATACCTGAATCTGTCATCTATGGATTTCAAAGAGGATGCCTTTCAAGTACAATGGATTAGAGTGAACATATTATACCATGAGAAGATCTATGAGAAGAAAAATGACATTGCCATAAGCAATGATGAAATGGACCATTTCAGAGGAAACTGGGCAGGCCTCTATGATAATTGCTGGAGAATGAAATGAGCAGAAATATAATAATTTATACAATGATAATATTATAGAGGAAAAAATGTCTTTTTTGATTTCTATCAACAAAGTAATAAACCATGAGTCCAAAGGAAAGGAGATGAAACAAGCCACTTACCTCCTGCCAGAGGGATGATCAATTTAAAATGCAGAGATATCCATTTTGGGACTTGTCTAAGATGGGAGTTTGTTTTGTTGGACAACGTAGGCTGAAAGGCTTTATTCTATGAGATTTTATTTAAAAAATGCTCAATGGAAGAATATTGGGAAGATCATTTCAAATGCTTGATAACTGAAAAAAGAAAAAGATAAAAGAAAAATGGCACTGAAATGAAAGAATATTTGATTAAACAAAAAAGAACAAAATGTCTTAATTTTAACTGAGGTATATTCATGCAGTACATTGGACAAAGCACTGGATTTGGAGTTAGAATCTAATTTCAAACTTCTATTCTACTATTTATTATCTGTGTGACCTTGGCTTTGGTTTTGGGCAGTTGGGGAATGAGTGGAGATATGACCTGAATTTGAATCAGTATAAGATAGCATAGCAGAGCTGGGACTAAGGGTCAAGTTTTCTAATTCTTAGCCAAGTGCTATATATGCAGGAATATTGCTTTTGCATTTTCATATTCCAAAATTAATTTATATTTATTTTGAATATACTTTGTATGTGTTCATATATCTTCTCTTATAAAATATAAGTTCGTATGAAGGTCAAGGGCTGTTTGCATGTTTTTTTCTTTTGTAGTTCTAATATTTAGTATAGTATCTGGCATATAATAAGAACTTAATGAATGTTTATTGATTGATTGATTAATGGATTAAAGAAGACTTGATATCGAAACAATTAATTGCCAATTCATAGTTTAATGGTACAGTTTTCATGATAAGGGGAAAATATGGAGTTGAACAATGTTCCTGATTCTCAGATACTTTGTCAGTTGCCTTAGATCAATGCATTGTAGTGGGAACAGCTTTGTATTTGGAGTCAAAAAACCTAGATTTGAAACTTCACTCTGCAATTTACAATATCTATGAGGCTGACCAAGTTTCTTCCCATTACGTGGCTTTAGTTCCTTCCTCTGTAAAATAAAATAATTGGACCAGGTGATCTCTAACCCCTAAATCTTATGAATATTGAATCATAGTTCAAATAGGCCAGAAATATGTTTTTTTTTCCTCTTCCCATTTGAGATTACCATCATTCCCCACTAGCACAAACTGAAATAAGGTGAGGGATTTTCTTCTTTCCTATCTGATTTGTCTAATACACTATGACAGCTTCTCTAGAGATGATCCAGTTTTATAGTTGGTATGTGAACATACCGAAAGTGGGATTCATTATGTGTTTGTGTCTTTGATCCAGTTTCTACAACATACAAATCTGCTACTTAAAGTCATCTTTTATATCTATCATGCCAGTAGCAATGATTCATTCCTGTTTTTTTTTCTAATAGAACTATCAAAATTTTATTTAGATAATCAATTTTAATACTATCATATTTTTATTAAAACAAAATAAAACAAAACAATAACAGTTTAAATATGAAACTTAAAAGAAAATTTGGAGATTGTTTAATCTAAGCCCCTCTTTTTTTAAATGAGGGAACTGAGATTAACAGAGGTAGGATGACTTATACAGGGTAACACAGCAAGGTTATAGAAAACAAATGATCTGGGTATTCTAATTCCAGTTGAATTCCTTTTTTCTGATCTCACTTTAATATTAGCATATGCTCAGAACACTGGGATGATCAGCATTTGTGCCATGTTAATTAATGCCACATGATGTAGTGGAGAGAAAGCTGGCTTCACAATCAAGGACTCTGGGTTCAAGTCCCATACCTTATACTAGATTACCCAGGCAAATTACTTAATAGCCATAAGCATTTCTACCAGGTTTTCAAATTTAAAGTTTGACAAGTGACAAGTTGCATTGGTAGAATTTCCTTATTAGGAACTCCTTACACCAATGATATCAGAGAAATAGTTTAACATATTTTAGTTTTTTTTTTTTTTTTGTTATTTTTTAAGTGGATAGAATCAGAAGAGTGATTGCCAGGGAAGAGACTTAAAATCTTGGGAGGCTCTGCTGGAGCTGGAGACTGAAGTGTCTGGTCTTAGGTCTTCACCTTTTGTGCTTGTCTGTGTTGTTTGGTTACACACACACACACACACACACACACACACATACACACACACAATAGCATGGTGTGAATTAAATAAAATAAGTCTATCTTAATTATTCCACGTGAACTTGCTCCCAAGTTCTTGCCCCTTTAACTGGCTAGGGAAACTGAGTATTCTTAATAAGAGCAACAAAACTGCAGTAAAGATTAAAGGCCAGATTTCTCAGGAACTTACAACTTTTACCAGCAGAAAATTGTGAAGGAGGGGAAAAATGGGAAAAAATTCCTTCATCATTGAATTGATGAAGACTTTTGGGACCAATCACTGTGAGAGTCAGTGAAATTTGAGCTGACTTAATTTTGTCTGTTAAAGAAGAGAGAAAATTGGAAAGGGAACCAAACTTAGGACTTTATGTGAAGAAACTTCCTCTTGCAGTTCAAATCATGACAATATGCTTGAGGAAAGTAACTTGTCCAGAGCCATGGAGTAGGAGGGAGAGACAGGACTTGAACATGTCTTTTGGCTTTCTCTAGTATGTCACATGGCTTCATAATGTCTCCTTTAAAAAAAAATAAACTTTTTTTAGTTTACATTGAGACTAGTGTGCTCACAGGTAGTTAAGGTGGAATCACCTATAGGACTGTTCAATGTAAAGATTTACTCAGGTTCACAGGTGGTATGTTGAGTCAGGAGAAATGTGATATTCCTTTCCTCTTCTCCCAAGGAACTATGAACTTTCAAAATAATAGCTCTCCTATCCAAAGTACTTTATAGTTTGTGAAGAACTTTCCTTATTGTAATGGGCTGAGGCTTGAGTTGATGCACTGAGGTCCCAAGCACATGAGGCTAAATAGTCATTGGATCATACTCTATTAATATATAATCTTGGAGAAAGAATGGCCCCCCCCCCCACTCTTTGTGCAAGTCCTGATGTGTTGTATAGGAAATGACGATTTTGGTGGGTGGAGGCAGGGGAATGGAAAAGGAAGGGGAAGGAGAGACTTTTGGGATTGCCATTGCCACGGTTGGCTCAGCTCACATCTCTCTCTGTTAGCTGATTTCCTGTTGCAGCTGCCTATATTGCGATCGCAATCTTTCTTGCCTATATTTGCTATCGCAATCTTTATTCACCTCTTCACTTGAATAAAGACTGAAGATTTTTCCCTTAACCTGAGTTCCTGACTCCGGCTGATTTTAAATACGCGATCATTACACCTTATAATATCACTTTTTTAAAAAATTTATTTAATTTTTTATAGTTTTTTATTTTCTAAACATTTGCAAAACCTTGTTTTCTTTCTCCCTTTCCCTCCCCACTCCTGTAGACAGCAAATAATACAATATATGTTAAACATATACAATTCTTCTATACATGTTTCCACCATTATCATGTATAGCATCACTTTGAAGCACAATATATAAAAATAGTATCTATCTATCCATCTATACATCCATCCATCCATCCATCCATCTATCTACTTTCTACTACATATGTATTATCTATTGTCTATCTACTTTTTACCATCTGTCTATAGCATCTATTTATCTATCATCTATTGTCTATCCTTCTGTCTTCACTTTATTATCATCTATAACCACATTATCACTTTCATATATCTATGATCTATTGTCTATCTTTTCTCTATAATATCTTTCTCCTATTATCTCCCTATGATCTATCTTCTAATCAACTATCTAATGTGTCATCTATTATCTATCTTTTCTCTATTAGATATCTATTACCTGTCATTGATGATCTATCTTCTTATCTATTATCTGGTTCTCTATTTTTTCTCTATTGTATATCTATCACCTATCATCTATCTGCTTACTTATGATCTACTTTCTATCTCTCCACTGTTTATCTCATATATCTATTATGTGTTGTCTGTCTATAAACATCCATCCATCTATCTATCTATCTATCTATCTATCTATCTATCTATCTATCTATCTATTTATCCATCCATCCATTTATCTTTTCCTTATCTAGAGATAGTCTAGCAGTCTAGAACTGTTATTTCATTAGCATGGCAGGTTGGCAGTTCCTCTGTAAAATCAAGTCTTAGCTCATTGAAGGATGAAGAAGTGACCTGACTTATCCACAATTAGTATGTGTTAGAGTCAGCACTTAAATTTTAGATTCTAAGATCTGTCCTCTGGCCATTTTCTCACATTTTCTCCTCAGTCTCTAGTTCTTTCTGACTATCCCCAAGGTGTATGATTCCTCATCTTCCCCCACTTTCCTGCCTCTTTGTGTGTGGTCTCTTCCTTTAGATAGAAAACTCCTTGAGGGTAAGGATTATTTTTTTTTTAATTTTATAGGTTGTATCTCCAGCAATTAGCATAGTACCTGGCCCTTAGCTTAATCAATGTTGATTAGCTTGGACTGGATACTGAAAGTATTATTACTATCTTCCTTTTTTCAGTAATGACAGAAAACAATCTGCCTGATTTTGCAGTCATTTAGTGATAGAACTTGGATTGGAATCCTTATTTGGCTACAGATTTGTTGGACTGATTGGCAGTGTAGCCATAATGTGTTGAATGTTGGACATTCACTCAGGAAGTTTATGTTTAATCCTATGTCAGGTGTTTACTGGCCAAATGATTATATACAAATGACTTCGTGTCTTTGAGCCCCAGTTTCCTAACCAATGAAATGGAGAGAATATTTGTACTTCCTATTTTATAAGGTTATAGTGAAGGAAGAGTGTTACAAACTTTATCATGCAATAATATTAGTAAGAGTTATTGCTCCTACTCCATGCTGTCTTTTGTACTATAGTTTTCCTTTGTCAAGGACTACTTCTTTTGTATGATTGCAAGTTAGGCAAGTTAGTAGTTTGACTATATCTCATAACCAAATCAAAAATTCTGAGGAAAAATCTTTTCTTCAAAAGTAGAGCATTCTTCAAGTGTTTGCTCTATCATCTGGCTTTGAAAATGAATTAACAATGAAATATATTTAGTGGCTTTGGAAATGGATCATTTTAAATGCAAAAAGAACCTCTATGTCACAAATAAGTGAATTCTGAAAATCCTGGGGCTTTTTACACTGGCTAGAGTTATTTTAATTTGTGTCTGATGGTAGTATTCCCTTGGCAAAGGGGAGGGGAAAAAAAGAAAATTATAGGATAATTTGATTATGTATTTAAAAGGAATAAAAATTGTATAGAATATTTTTTTTATTTCATGCATAATAATTTTTTATTCTACTATATTCTGAAAATGCTTGTTTTATTTTTTAAGTTCAGAATAAAATAAAGGGACTGGGGCTTAGGGAATGTTTGAAATCAAGATAAAGGCAAGGAATGTCCTCCTCCCTTTCTAACATACAGTGTAATAGAAAGATCACTGGCTTTAGAATCAGGGAATTATTTTTATCTCAGCTTCACTGTTTACTGGCTATGTGACTTTGGCCAAGTCATTAAATCTCTCTGAGTTTCAGGGTCCTCAAGTGGAAAATGAAGTAGTTTAAATAGATGACATCTAAGCCAGCATCAGTTTTACATATATGATCCCAACCTTAAACAATGAAAAAAGAATCCAAAACAGTGAATATTTGTTTTCTCTGCTTATCAGCATGACTTCAAGACTTTCCATGCTATTTACCTATCCTTCAGCTATGCTAAAGGTTGTTTGCAAGCAAATTAAAATCTTTTCAGTAACTTTTTTTCCCTCCAAGCCCTTTTGAAAGGTGTGCTGTAATAGAGAGAACTTTACACCACTCTACAAAGTCAAAGGCCTTGGGGCTTTTTTGGACATGTGGAGAAAGGACATTTCAAAGAAATGAGCATTTTATGAGAAATGTTCTGGCCTTGGCTTTTCAAAGTTCATATTTGAGAACTATCAGTGGGATCAATCTAGCTGATCTCAATGACTGCAAAATGAGGGAGGAAACAAGAGGAGACTTAAAGTAAGCATACTCTAACCCATTTAGAGCTTTGAAAAGCAGATGCTGAAGTGTGTTTAGTAGTCCATAGGTAAGCAGTATAAATTCCAGAGGAAATTCACACCCTTTGCAAGCAACCAATTACCTCCCAACTCTTAGGTATTCTTCTAAAGGATTTGAAGACATTTCCTAGGTACAAAGCTTAAGATATTTCAAAATCCCCTCTTTTTTCTATCTTCCTAACTATTGCCTTCTACTTAGGCCATAGTTTAGGTCAAGCTGATCTAAATCCCACATTGTAGAACCATATTGACCTGTTTGAATCTACTTTTAAAAGTGTTTACTATTCCAAAATTATCTACCTTAGCATATTCCTCTGGCTTTGGCCTACAGGCAAGATCTCTTCTCTTATTCTCTCTTCTCCAACAAAACAAAAACTCCAAACAGGTTCCAGTTCATTGTCTACCTGCTTTTGTTTTAGGCCTTTATGGAATTGATTTTAGGGAATACTTCTTTGCTGCTCAGATGGACAAATTTTATATCTCTTGCACTAGGCACTATTTTTAAAACAAGCTTCTCTGTCTCTATCTTTGCCTATCTGCTTGTCTTGTTATAAATAAGTCTAACCAAGCAAAATAAATTTTTGCATTGGCTATGTCTAAAATAAAATAATAAATTTATATATGTGTATATATTTCTGTATATATACACACATAATTATGCACTCATATATGAACAGATTCCTATATATGTATATTTGTATACAAATACATCCATACAAATATGAGCATTTATAAATGCATATCTATTTATATGTCTTATTGTGTATTTGTATGTCTCGTTTAACACTGAATTTTTTACCTCTTAAAAGGTGAGTAGCAGGTTTAATCATTAGTTTTCTGAAATTATGGTTGGTCATTCAAATGATTATAGTTCCTAAAGTGATTAAAGTTGTTGGTCTTTCAAATAGGCCTTCTCTTTTATCATTTCTTACAGCATAAGAGTATTTCATCATATTTATAAACTATAACTTGTTCAACCATTCCCCAGTTGATAGGTACTTCCTCAGATTCTAATTCTTTGCCACCTCAAAAAATTAACTCTGGGAGAAGGGAGAAAAAGGGGGAGGAAAGGAAAAGAAATTTACACAATAACTATTGTATATTTAAAAATAATATCAAGTTGTACATAATAGATTTGCAGTTTCATTTGCAATCATATGTTATGGAAATGCTTGTTTTATTCTATAAATTAAAATTTCAATTAAGTAAAAAATAATTATAGGTAATTTTATTGTTAGAGTTTATTTTGTTAGGACTAATTCCTCCTTCAATCTCTCCCATTAATGTTCCCTTCTTTTCTTTTCTGTCTATTCTCCTACTGAATAGAAAGTAATTCTGTACCCAACTGTGGATGTATGTGTACATTCTTCCCTCCTTTGAATGAGAATGAAATTCAGGGATCAGCTGCTTACTTCACTCTTTACTCTTTGTTTCTGTAGATTTCTTATGTACCCCAAAAGTATTAAATCATTGCCCCTAAGGTTCCTTTACTAGTCTCCCTACCCATCCAGTGTATTCCTCTTTTCTTTCCATTCTATCTTCCTTTAAGATCATCAAGATCTAACAATCACTCTCAGGCCTTCTGTCTCATTAGATTCTCTCTATGATTTCTGAGGTTCATAAGATTCAGAGGGGATACAGGAATTCATGTATTGCTCCTACTCATCTCTACATATTAGAAGGTAAACAGTTTATCCTTATATCATTATTCATTCGTGCTTTCCTTTTCCTTTTTTTCTCTTAACCCCCTTGTTTGAATTTCAAGTTTCTGCACAGCTCTGGTCTTTTCATCAGTAATGTTGGAAGTCCTCTCTTTCATTAAAGATTCATTTCTCCCTTCTAAGATTATACTCAGTTTTTGCTGGGCAAGTTATTCTGGACTGTAAACTTAAATCCTTCACCTTCTCTAAATAATTCTCTAAACTCTCTACTTTTTTATATTTGTGACTGCTAAAACATATGTAATTTTGATGTTGGCTTCTTGATTTTTAAGTTCTTTTTTTCTGACTGCTTGCAGTACTTGGATGTGTGTGTGTTAGAGAGAGAGAGAGGCAAAGAGAGACAGAGAGAGACGGGGGGAAGGGAGGGAGGAAAGAAAGAAGGAAGGAAAGGAAGGAAGGAGGAAGGGAGAGAGAGGAGGAGGAAGGGAGAGAAAGGAAGAGAGAGACAGAGCTGGAAGTTCTGGATTTTCTGTTCTAGCACCCCTTAATGAGGCCATGACGACGTCATCTGGTCCTTGGACATAGTCTCTAGCTGCTGGAATGCTAACCTCATAACTCTTAGACAGACTTTGTTCCCAGTGTTTGCAGACCTTTTTAATCTTCCTAGGTGGAACTGAACTAGAATAGTGACCCACTGTGTGTCTTTTTTCTTGGATCTCCTGATCAGGATTAGGGGTCCATTTTATATGTCTGTCTAGGGAGTTTTGGTGGGGAGCTTGTACTTTTTTCTCCTACTCTGTCATTTTGATTTCATCAAAATTGTTATATTTTGTTATTTGATCATATTGATATTGTATCATCTCACTTTCCTGTAGCTGTCCTATCCTTCCCCATTAAAATATAAGCTCTTTGTGGGCAGGCACTGTGTCATTTTTATCTTTTTATCTCCAGGGGCTGGTACAGTATCTTGCACATAGTAAAAGAGACATTTAATAAATGTTTATGGAATTGGATTGAATGTGAATAATAGCATGGCTATATGCTTATGGTTTAAAATAAAACAGAAATTAGTACAGCATTAAAAAAAAGATCTATTCTTCCTCTCCCTCAGCTGACTACCTCTTTTCTCTCTTCGGGAATTTGTTTTTGTTACACTTACTGCCTGGTCTGGTGGAATGAGCACTGAATTTGAAGATCACAGGACAGGAGTAAATATCTTAACCCTTGGTGCTTATTACCTTTTGTGACCAACCAAGACATTTTATCTAGCTAAATCTAACGTACCAAATCTGTAAAATGAAGGAATTATATTATATCACATCTCAGATCCCTTACAACTCTAAATCTATGGTTTGAGAATGGTTAGAAGCAGAAATGGTAGATGATAAGGCATAAAGAACGAGATTATAAATAAATTAGAGGAACATAGAATAGTTTATCTCTCAGGCTTGTGGAGGAGAAAGAAATTTGTGACCAAAGATGAACTAGAGACCATTACTGATCACAGAATAGAAAATTTCGATTACATCAAATTAAAAAGCCTTTGTACAAATAAAACTAATGCAAACAAGATTAGAAGGGAAGCAACAAACTGGGAAAACATTTTCACAGTTAAAGGTTCTGATAAAGGCCTCATTTCCAAAATATATAGAGAACTGACTCAAATTTATAAGAAATCAAGCCATTCTCCAATTGATAAATGGTCAAAGGATATGAACAGACAATTTTCAGAGGATGAGATTGAAACTATTACCACTCATATGAAAGAGTGTTCCAAATCATTATTGATCAGAGAAATGCAAATTAAGACAACTCTGAGATACCACTACACACCTGTCAGATTGGCTAAGATGACAGGAAAAAATAATGATGAATGTTGGAGGGGATGCGGGAAAACTGGGACACTAATGCATTGTTGGTGGAGTTGTGAACGAATCCAACCATTCTGGAGAGCAATCTGGAATTATGCCCAAAAAATTATCAAAATGTGCATATCCTTTGATCCAGCAGTGTTTCTATTGGGCTTATATCCCAAAGAAATACTAAAGAAGGGAAAGGGACCTGTATGTGCCAAAATGTTTGTAGCAGCCCTGTTTGTAGTGGCTAGAAACTGGAAAATGAATGGATGCCCATCAATTGGAGAATGGCTGGGTAAATTGTGGTATATGAATGTTATGGAATATTATTGTTCTGTAAGAAATGACCAGCAGGATGAATACAGAGAGGCTTGGAGAGACCTACATGAACTGATGCTAAGTGAAATGAGCAGAACCAGGAGATCATTATACACTTCGACAACGATATTGTATGAGGACATATTTTGATGGAAGTGGATTTCTTTGACAAAGAGACCTGAGTTTCAATTGATAAATGACGGACAAAAGCAGCTACACCCAAAGAAAGAACACTGGGAAACGAATGTGAACTATCTGCATTTTTGTTTTTCTTCCCGGATTATTTATACCTTCTGAATCCAATTCTCCCTACGCAACAAGAGAACTGTTCGGTTCTGCAAACATATATTGTATCTAGGATATACTGCAACATACCCAACATATAAAGGACTGCTTGCCATCTAGGGGAGGGGGTGGAGGGAGGGAGGGGAAAAAAAAATCGGAACAGAAATGAGTGTCAATATAATGTAATTATTAAATAAATTAAAAAAAAAAAAAAGAAACTTAGGAAAAAAAAAAAAAAAAAAAGAAATGGTAGATGATAGCCTGATTCCAAAGTCAGTTCTTTCAGCTGAAAATCAGAATTTTTGCCAACTATTCCCTCACATTTACTCTCCCTGCCCCTATCCCCAAAACATTCCAAAATAACAAGTTGAATATAGTGGGTCATGCACTATAGCAAATATCTTTTGAGGAATAAGAGCTTAGCCAAGGTCATTTGGGTGGTCCATGAAAATAATTAGAATAGAACCAGTATATTTGTCTCTTCATCACTGTTAAAATTGCATGCAACTTATAAACAAACATTCTTTCATCCACTAAGTAAACATTTATAAATACCTACAGGAAATGTCCTGTGCTAGATGCTAGAGGAAAACAGAGATAAATACGATGGGTTTCCTGCCCTAAAAGGAATTACAACTTAGTAAGGATGGCAGGATGCACAAATATACATAATGCAACTTGCATACAGATTTCTATAATAAATTGCGTGAAGGAAGGGCAAAGTGCTTTGAAATTATATAAGTAGAGAACTATCCCATTTGGAAAGATAAAAGAAGATTTCACAGATAAAGTAGCATTTTATTTGGCCCTTAAGATAGGTATATGATTGTTGACAGTCAAATGGAAGGTAGGGAGAGCAACTTTTAGGCATAGATGTGTGTGTGTATGTGTGTGTGTATGTGCATTATAGGTATGTAGGATGGAAGGATATGAGTGACTGGGAGAATGATTATTATTTTTCTATATGTGTTTTTATGTATGTATTTATATACATATAGATCGATACATATAGGAAATTGTGCCTTCCACATTGTGGGGGTTAGGGTGCAATTTCTCCATCATCTGGAAAATCTACATAAAACTTTTTGGCTCTCCCTGAGCACCAGAGAAGAAGTTTGAATTACCATGGTATTAAAAAATAAAATATGCCAACATTATACAATCCTATACATATATTTCTGAGTTTTTAAACTTTTTCCTGTATCATCTGCTGACCTTTGTGTGTCACCACAAAACTCCCCCAAATTCCTATTTCATTTCTTATGCCAACCAACAATATATCAAAACCATGAAGGAGAAAGTCATGTTGTGATAAGTATAACTATAGATGTATATATCTATATCCATCTATCTATCTATCCATCTATCTAGAATAATGGGAATGATTCTGGATTTGGAGTGAGAGGACTTCAGTGTGAATCCTGACCTCTCCTATTTATTATATGTGTAAACTTAGACAATTAATTTTCCCTTTTTGAACCTCAGTGAGTTGAACTACATGATTTCCAAGGTTTCTACCAGCTCCTAATCCTATAACTCTATGAATATAAGAATAGAAAATACTCAAAGAGAATTGATGTTGCCTTAAGTTTAGAATATAACATTATCAATACTTAGAGTCAAGGAAGTAGTGTTCTTGATCTAATTCAGATTCATACTCAATTGAAAATATCAAAGAAATGAAGAAATTCTGCATATATGTGAGACTATTTTTATCAACAGTCTTCAAAATCCCTTTAAAGTTGGAAGTTAAGAAGATGGAAGCATGTAATGAAGGACATATAATTTTTTCCTCTCCTTGAAGAAAGTGGTCAAAATCCCTGTGCTTTAAATAGTGCTGAAATCTTCCATTTCTATTTATAGAAAGAAATGTTTCTCTATTCCACTTCATTTTAAGTGTATTTTATCATTTGGTTCAAACAAATAAACCTAAGTTGAGCTATTTTATCAAATTTACTGCAGTTTTGGAAAAAAAAATGTTTTAAAGTAGCCCCTGGAAAAGAAAAGTTTTGGAGAATGAATTTTCCTCAAGACAAAAGTTTCTGAAGCCCAAGGATACAAAATGCTAATCATTACCCCCAAATAATGAATAGGTTTTCATATATATTTACATAAAAGTTTCTCATCCAATTTTTTAAAAAGGAAGCATAAGCTAAGTACTTCCCCACCATGGGTGGATAGGGAGGCAGATAGATAAGGTGAGTTGAAATTCTGAGAAGGAAGAATAAATTGCCCAAGTCTAGTGGTGGAATGCCAGTTGGGCTGGGAAAAGTGACAGGGAAAAGAATGGACTTTGCGACCAGAGAGCTCTCAGGGAGTTAGTTCAGTAAGCTTATGGAAGAATGGAGCTTGGAGAGTGTAACTAATTCTTGTGATAGGTTGGTCATACACTGACACAATAGGCCAAATGCTGAGACCCTTGGAAAATGCTCAGTACATGGGAAATTCTTCTCAGCAATTACCACTTTGGCTCATCTCACAATAGGACCTTGGAGTTAAAGACCTAAAAGAACGAAGCCCTCTAACCTCCAGTCTAAAGTTTCTAATTATGTCTGCTTCTGCTTAGCAAGGAAATGCTGTAGTGTAAAACAATCTTCGTTTCCTGTGGTTTTCACCTAAAAAAAGATAAGAGCTTTTGATCTCCTTCTTTCTCCAAAGGCCCAACACAAAGCCCTGATTCTGCTGGCAAGTCCTTCAGTACACATCTATTATCACTTGTGCAGAGCAGGGTTTCAAATTCATTCATTGTTCAGGCATTTTCAGATTTGGTGTGAATAACACAGTTTTGTTTTGTTTTGTTTTTAAAAATGTCAAATGAAAAGCTTTGCTAAAATCAGAAAACATTTCTGTATACCAACATGGATATACTGTGTTGAAAAATCCACTACTCAAAACCTATCTTCTTTAGCTAGAAATCTAATTAAAGAATATGGATAGGGTTGAGGAAAAGAGATATAATAGCGCTAATTACTGCTCCTAACCTATAAGAGAAGGTAGATTTAAATGGGAAGAAATGTAATGATTATTTTTTCCAGCATTGATTTGTAGGCCTTTAGACAGTTTGAGTTCAAATATCCCAATATGTATAAGACACTAGTAAGTCAAATTTGACAAACTTAAATTCAGCAAGCATTTGTTGAATACTATTATGTTCAAATCACTGAACTCAGACTTGGAGATATATAAGTATATACAAGATTTAGGATTTCATCAGTACCAGAGTCTGTCATTGTAGAAATTTCTTCCATAAAGGCAGCCTGTAACCTATCTGTGATTTAGTAGATTAATTCTAGAGAGTGACCTGAGACACTAAAAAGTTGTGAATTGCGCAGAATTATAAATTCTGTGAGTTTCAGAGGCAGGATTTAAATCTAGGTTTTTCTATGAAAAAGTCTTTTATTTTATCCAATATACCATGCTAGCTCACAAAAGATGAGCATAGAAAAAAATATTTTAATTGCCCAATTCCTTCCCTTAAAGAATTGACAGTCTGTTAATTTCCCTGAGTCTCACTTTCTGCTTCTATTTTTTAAAATGTGCAAAATGAACCCTTCTAGCTTAAATCTCTAACCTTGTCATAGCCTGGGTCATTTCCACTAACCATGTAAACTTTGGTTCAATAGAAAGTTCTCTGTTCATATTCCAGGCCTCTCCAGCTTGATAATAGAAAGTTAAATGACTATATAGTCCCTTACAATCTGTATAATCTTGGGCAATTCATTTAACTCTTTTGGTTTTAGTTTCCTCATTTGTAAAAGCTATGATCTGCTGGCATAGCTTTTAAGAAGTTAGTCACCATTATCCCATGATGAAGGGAGGGAAAGAAATAAACACTTATGTAGTACCTACTACATGTCAGGCATTGTGCTAAGTACTTTACAAAATATTATCTCATTTGATGAAGCATCAGAATAGAAATTTAATGGAAAACAAAATATAATAAGGTCCTGAGAATCATCCCCATGAGCACAAAAACTAAATGTTAGTCCCTGCCCTCCCACACTAAAACCAATATATTTTTGTTCAAGCTCCACAATTGGTAGAGTGACCTTATTCCATGTAATATATGTCATACAGCAATCTTAGAAAAACAACATAGCTATAGTGATGGCTGAATGCTGAGGGTCATTGGAAAAAATACATCATTTTCAGTTCCAAACTGCAGCAATAAAAGCAAATAATTACAAATATTGGGGGTCAGATGATTTAATCTAAAGAATTTAGAGCCCCTCACCCATTTTTTGCTATTCAACACTGAAACAAAGGATTAGGTCTTATTTTCCATTCCTGGAGGCAAAGGTTGGGATTCTAAGTGTGCAGAAGTCATTTTGTATCACTTGACTGAAGGGCATGAATCCATATGACTCACCATTTATCCTATTGCCTCTTCTAGACATTTAATATCCAACCAAATTTTGATCCAAAAAAATTCATGGTGAGTTACAAAGTCCACACCAGAAAAAAAAGTCCTTCTTTAGACTATGTCATGCAATTGGAAGAGAAAGCCATTAATACATATACCTTGGATAGCATTAGAAATGGACAATAAATCAAATCCAGAATTGAATAGAAGGGGAAACCAAGCTGGATTACATTTGGGATATTGGGCTTTTAATGATTCCAAGTTGCTCCCTAACACAAAAGCCCATCTTTTCAACACCAATATTTTCTCAGTAATGCTATACATCCCCTCCAGAGCTTAGTAGATGATTTCATCAATGGCTGTAGCCAAAAACAGAACAAAACAAAATCCATCACCTGGTGGCCAGCCTTATGGTGATTATCTAGACTGATCCTTGGCTCAGAGGCAACTATACTCAAAGCCTCTATAATCTGATAGGACCTGTCAGAGCTTATATTCCATTGGCAAAACACATAGTAGGTATTATGTACATATAATTAAATCAACTGTAAATATAGGATTCAGTATTAAGTGGAACAAATGGTGTCTCTGGATCTACTTTGGTACAGATCCTGAATGCTAGTATATCTTTGAAGTAAAAATTCTGAGATGCTTGCAGACCCTCAGGGTGCCAATACCATTTGGCCCCATTGATTCCTGGCGACTAGATAATCTTAGACCCATTTACTAATGGGCCAAGTAACTGCTCCAGTTTTAGGGACAAATTTTTCTTTTGAAGAGATATACAAGTAAAATCATTAGGAAAAAGGAGGAAGGAGAGAAGAGGGAAGAAGAAGAGGGGGAGGAGGAAGAAGAGGAGGAAGAGGAGAAGGAAAAGAAAGAAGGTGAAGAAAAGAAGAGAAGAAGAAGGTGAAGAAAAGAAGAAAAGGAAGAAGGAGGAGGAGAAAGAGGAGGAGGAAGAGGAGGAGAAAGTCCAGGAGGAGGAAGAAATATAGCTATGTAAACATCTAATGTGGACACTAACCTGTTTCTCACACTCAAAGTTGCTATAGGCAGTATTTTAAGACATCCCTGAAATGATGTTTAGCCTTGGCCATAATACCGTATCAAAGAAGTGTATGCTGAAAAAATGAAAAGCAAAAAAGTCATGTGAGACTTCCTCATGGAAGAGAATCATGGCTCTGGGGAGTCTGGTTACCTGAGTGGCATCCCCCGTGTGTCTCTGTTTGTATTTTGCTCTGTTGTTTTTACTCCTGGGGAAGGCTGTTCTTTGAGCTGCCTAAGACCTTATAGGGTAAAGAACACCAAAGATAATATATGTATTGATGATCTTGTCTCACTGGGTCAGCAGCAATGGCATTTTTGACAATACATTTAGAACCTGTTCCTATTCTATTAAGTCTGTCTATGACAGAAGTCATAGTCTATGACATAAATATTCTCAAGACAACAAGACTTCTCCATCCTTCTCCCTCCCTTTCTTCCTTCCTTCCAGAAGTTTCTCTTTTTAAAAAAATCTGTTTGAAAATTGGTGTGCATATTTTGTTTTTAATATCATCTTCCTCTTTCCTCACTTAGAGAGCTTTCTCTTACAAAAAAAATTAAAAAGGAGGAAAGTTCAGTAAAACTAACCATAAGTTAACCAAAAAAATTAAACAAAATTAACTACCAAGTCAGACAATATATGCATGTTCCACATCCATAGCCCTTACTTCTAAAAGGAGGAGGGAATTTTTTTCTTCAGAGCCAAGTTTGCTTATTATAAATGTGAAACTTTCAGATTTTATTTTTGTTCTTTCTGTTTTTATTGCTATTCACACTTTGTCTTCTTTTTCTGGTTTTGTTTACTAATGTTGAAGCTCAAATAAGTTTTTTCATGTCTTCCTGTATTCTTCATCTTCATCATTTCTGATGAGCTAAAAATATTCCATTCCATTTCCTTTATTATATTTTATTTATCCATTCCTCAATCAATGAGCATCTACTTTGCTTCTGTTTCATTTCCACTATTTTATGTTTTCAACAAAAAAGATACTGATATAAATCTTTTGTTGTATATGGTGTAGTATATCTTTGCTGCTTTTCTTTCCTTCCTTTGATCCAAGGACATTTTAGTTCATTTAACTGAATAGTCCAATTTCTATTGAATAATTGAATAATACAATTTGTATTATTTACTTTTCACAATGGTAGGACCAGTTTACAATTCCACTAACTATGTATTAGTGTGCTGGTTTTTCAATAGTCCCCCTAAAAACAATGACTATTCTAATTTTCTGTCATCTTTGTCAATTTGCTAGGTATGAGGTAAATACTGAAAATTATTTTAATTTTCTTTTCTCTTTTTAATAGTGAATTGAATAGATGCAGAAAAAGCATTTGATAAAATCCAACATCCATTCCTAATAAAATACTTAAGAGTATAGGAATAGATGGACTTTTCCTTAAAATAGTCAGGAACATATATTTAAAACTGTCAGTAAGTATCATATGTAATAGGGAAAAACTGGAATTTTCCCCAGTAAGATCAGGAGTGAAATAAGGTTGCCCACTATCACCATTATTATTCAATATTGTATTAGAAACGCTAGTTTCGGCAATAAGAGTTGAGAAAGAGATTAAAGGAATTAGAGTAGGTAATGAGGAAACCAAACTATCACTTTTTGCAGATGATATGATGGTATATTTAGAGAACCCCAGAGATTCTATTAAAAAGCTATTAGAAATAATACATAACTTTAGCAAAGTTGCAGGATATAAAATAAATCCACATAAATCCTCAGCATTTTTATACATCACCAACAAAATCCAACAGCAAGATATACAAAGAGATAACTGTTGATAGCATAAAATATTTGGGAATCTATCTACCAAAGGAAAGCCAGGAATTATATGAGTAAAATTACAAAGCATTTTCCACACAAATAAAATCAGATTTAAATAATTGGAAAAATATTAAGTGCTCTTGGATAAGTCGAGCGAATATAATAAAGATGACAATACTCCCTAAACTAATCTATTTATTTAGTGCTATACCAATAAGACTCCAAGAAACTATTTTAGTGACCTAGAAAAATTAACACCAAAATTCATATGGAAGAAGAAAAGGTTGAGAATTTCAAGGGAATTAATTAAAAAAAATCAAATGAAGGTGGCCTAGCTATCTATACCTGATCTAAAACTATATTATAAAGCAGCAGTCACCAAAACCATTTGGTATTGACTAAGAAATAGATTAATTGATCAGTGGAATAGATTAGGTTCATCTTGTGAACTATAGCAATCTAGTGTTTGACAGACCCAAAGATCCCAACATTTGGGATAAGAATTCATTATTTGACAAAAACTGCTGGGAAAACTGGAAATTAGTATGGCAGAAATTAGACATGGACTCACACTTAACACCATATACCAAGATAAGATCAAAATGGGTCCATGATTTAGGCATAAAGAACGAGATCATAAATAAATTAGAGGAACATAGGATAGTTTACCTCTCAGACTTGTGGAAGAGGAAGGAATTTGTGATCAAAGAAGAACTAGAGATCATTATTGATCACAAAATAGAAAATAAAAAGCCTTTGTGCACACAAAACTAATGCAAACAAAATTAGAAGGGAAGCAACAAACTGGGAAATCATTTTTACTGTTAAAGGTTCTGATAAAGGCTTCATTTCTAAAATGTATAGAGAATTGACTCTAATTTTTAAGAAATCAAGCCATTCTCCAATTGATAAATGGTCAAAGGATATGAACAGACAATTTTCAGATGATGAAATTAAAACTATTTCCACTCATATGAAAGAGTATTCCAAATCACTATTGATCAGAGAAATGCAAATTAAGACAACTCTGAGATACCACTACAGATTGGCTAAGATGACAGGAAAAAATGATGATGGATGTTGGAGGGGATGCGGGAAAACTGGGACATTGATGCATTGTTGGTGGAGTTGTGAATGAATCCAATCATTCTGGAGAGCAATCTGGAATTATGCCCCCAAAGTTATCAAACTGTGTATACCCTTTGATCCAGCAGTGTTACTACTGGGCTTATATCCCAAAGAAATACTAAAGAAAGGAAAGGGACCTGTATGTGCCAAAATGTTTGTGGTGGCCCTATTTGTAGTGGCTAGAAGCTGGAAAAAGAATGGATGCCCATCAATTGGAGAATGATTGGGTAAAACGTGATATATGAATGTTATGGAATATTATTGTTCTATAAGAAATGACCAGCAGGATCAATACAGAGAGGCTTGGAGAGACTTAAATGAACTGATGCTAAGTGAAATGAGCAGAACAAGGAGATCATTATATACTTCAACAACGATATTGTATGGGATGTATTCTGATGGAAGTGGATTTCTTCGACAAAGAGAAGATCTAATTCAGTTCTTGTTGATCAATGATGGACAGAAGCAGCTACACCCAAAGAAAGAACATTGGGAAATGAATGTAAATTGCTTGCATTTTTGTTTTTCTTCTCAGGTTATTTTTACCTTCTGAATCCAATTCTTCTTCTGCAATAAGAGAACTGTTCAGTTCTGTACACATATATTATATCTAGGAGATACTATAACATATTTAACATGTATAAGACTGCTTGCCATCTAGGGGAGGGAGTGGAGGGAGGAAGGGAAAAGTTGGAACAGAAGTGAGTGCAAGGGATAATGTTATAAAAAGTTACCCAGGCATAAGTTCTGTCAATAAAAAATTACAATAAAAAAATAGTGCAATGAAGAAATATTTCATATGACTATTAATATTTCACAGTTTTTTTGAGAATTTTTTCATATCTTTTATCTGTATGAGGAAATTTTTAATATTAAAATAATTTAAAATATATTTTTATTTTAATATTTTTAATATTAAATTTTATTTTATTATTAAATAATACTTTTTAGCTCCCTATGTGTGATATATCAGACACTTATCAAAGATATTTGGTGCAGTATCAAAGGATTTCCTAGCAATTCCATGCTTAACTCATTCCTGAGTTATTATCAATTATAAAGCTACATGCTAATTTGTCAGGTATCCAAAATGTGTTAGGCAATCCTATTTTTTAGTATAACACATGTGAATGCTACACACACACACACACACACACACACACACAAATACACTCCTAGCTTAATTTGAGATTCTATTTTGTAGTTGTGCATATACTTGTATTTGTTCATTTTTGTAACTCTCTCTAGGCTCTGGTTTTGCTTTTAGCTCCTGAGAATTTCGATGTCTGCACAGGGAAGACTTGAACTTTTTTGAAGGAGGGAGAGGGGGCAGAGACTTTTTCTTGACAATTTAGAGTTACTTCATATGAGATGTGTTGAAAGGAACTACTCACTCTGTCTCCATTATATTTTAGTGGGGGGAGAAGGGGAGATTGAGGTTAAGTGACTTGCCAAGGATCATACAGCTAGTAAGAGCTAAGTGTCCCAGGCCACATTAGAACTCAGGTCCTCTTGATTCCAGGGCTGGTGTTCTATTCACTGCACCATCAAGCTGCCCTGATATCTTTTCATTTTATACCCATTCTCTCCTATCTTCCAGTGTTCAGTTGGGCTGTGATTCTTTCCTGGAGAGAACTCCCTCTTCTCTTCATTCAGTTAAAGTCCTTTTCCTTTCTGGCCCAGATAAGAGATTTGACTTCCATGAAACTCTCCCAATCTTCTCAGAAGAAAGCATACTCTTGTCATTGAATTTTTCTATAATACTTTATCTGACTTTCTTATTTGCCTTATATGTATGTATATGTGTGTATATATAAACACATGTGAATGTACACATAATAGATACAAAATGTATATAAACAAACAATGCATATATATATACACACACACACACACACACACACACATGTATACATACATACATCTCTATCTATAGAATTATAAAAATGTAAGCTTCCTGAAGAGAAGAACTGTCATTCTTCATTTCTTATTTTAGCCAACACTATAACAAATAACTGGTAGGTACTTGCAACATATATTTGTTGAATTGGGGACATGAAAGTGTCTTAGTAGAAATCTTTCTACACTTAAGAGAAATTCTCATTAAATGAGTTATATGTCATCCCATCCTTTGATTTTAATATTGGCTCTAAGCTAAGAGACTCTCATCTTAGATGTGGTTCACTTATATTTTATATTCTTTTTTTGAAAAAACTCATTTTATTGTGGGACATTGCAAATTAGCTGACCTCTCTGAATCTGTTTCCTCATCTGTGAAATCTAAAGTATAACAGTATTGCTGATGAGGGGTGGGATAAATTAGCATGGACATATGCGTGAATCAACTCTCTGGAAAATGTAAACTTTCATTAAAATTGTTATTCAAGATGATGAGATTTTCCCTCAGTGCATTCCTAAATTCACAGATTTAGAAGTATATTTTGTAAGGCCTTTATTTTGTAGAAACTTTTGTAGAAACTCACCTATCCTGAAAATTAAATGATTGCACCAAGGTCACATGCATGGTACTAAATCACAGGACTGAAGTTTGAAAATAGGTTCGTAGATTCCAAATTCATCTTGAATTCAAATATATCACACTACAACTCTCAGTAGCAGAATATTCATTTTTCTGAAAACTTGCTCCTGAACCCCATTTGCAGCTGCTTGTAATCATGACAAATTCTGTTTTGTTTTGTTTTTTCACTACTAGCCAGACAGCTTGAAAGTTTCTCACTTGTACTAGAAAGCTGTGTTCAGTAAGAGATTTTTTTTTTTTACCCCTTTTGCTGTATAGGTTGAAATTACAATCTCTGGTTCAAAAGAACTTTATAAAGTCAATCTTTTTTTTTTTTTTTCCAAATACCAACTCCACCCCACCTATTAATGCAGCGTAAGCATAAGGCTGATACAACTCTGTCTGCGGGAAGAATATGAAGTTTATGTTCCTTAAATGAAAGGCCTCGTAAAAACACCAGCTCAGACAGCATGTAACTGAGGACACAAGAGTGTCTTTATTCAGCAAGGTTGTAAAATGCTGACACAGGAGAAAACAGCTCTGTCAGACTTAATCTGGTTATCATTTTTATTTACAGTACCATATCTCTCTCCTTCTTTCATCCTTGACTTAACTATGTTTTCCTTTGGCTCTCCAAAGTAATTTTTAAGCCTTGAAATTAGAAATGGAAAAGCTAGGGAAAAGATTGAAGAGACAACTAAAATCTTTTACAGCAACACTATAAAAGGACTATGCAAGCCGATATAAAATGAGTTTTTATTTATTAATGTATTTTACTTGAAGAATCCCGTTGAGATACAACATCTTGTCTCTGGTGGTGTCCTAGGGTGAGAGGCTTAGCGTAGAAATACACATGCTTTCCTCCCAATCAATCACCCAATAAATTAAAATACAAAATAATCTACATTAAGAGCGCTTATCTTTGCTCCCCACCCCCACCACCCAAGATTTAACTATCCTGTTTCAAAGGGTAAATAAAATTTATGTGCAGTCAGCAAAAGTGGAAATCGACCCAGAGATAAGACTTTATTTATTTATTTTTAAATAACTTGCCACCCACAGTTCCCTCGGATCGGGAGCTGGTTGGTCTTTTTGTTCAACACAGTCTGCATAAGATATTTTAGTTATCACTTCTCCCTGGGAAGCACAGTCAATCAGGCCACCTTTAAAACTGAGTATTTATTCAGGAAGATTAAAAAAAAAAAAAAAAAACAGGAGCAGAGCAGTATTATCAGTGATACTATCCTCCCTCAGTGTAAAACCTTTGCATTATATAATTAGTATCAACCGATAGGTTCTGAAGATACTATCAAATGCAAAACTGGGATGTCAGCCAAACCTTTATTTGTTTTAAGTAACACCTCTCTTTATCTTGTTTTTTTTTTCCCCTCCCCTAAAAACTTGATGAGTGGCAGAACTGATAGAATGTTGAACCAAGAGTTAAAGCGTTCGGAAGACCTGACTTTGAATGCTATCTCGAAATTCTCGAAGGCTCAAAGAACCTTAGCGACAAAATGGAAATAATTACATCCTTCTTGTGGGTGGCAGATGAAAAGAGATAAGGCAAAGCACTTTATTTAATATATATATATGAGATTTAAGGTAAAAACCTTGTATAATCTATATAGGTGTCAGCTACTGTTATGATAATTCGCAATTGTGGAAAATGCACTAAAATAGGAATCAGGATGTCTATTTTCCCATTGACAAGCTGTGGGACTTTATGGCATGTAAGTGGCTCTATAGTGTATAGAGTGCTGGACCTGGAGTCTGCAAAACCTGAGTTCAAATGTGGCTTGACTCTACATTGTGTGATTCTGGATAAGTCACTTGAGGTCTGTTTGCCTCAGTTTTCTCATCTTTAGCATGACAATAATAACAGCACGTACTTAGCAGGGTCGTCTGAAGATCCAATGAGCTATTTGTAAAATACTTTGCAAATTTTAAGAACTATATAAATGCTAGTCGTTATTTCTATTTAACATCATTTTTAACCAAATGCATATGATGCAATATGTAATATGGTGGGAGAGGGAGAGCTGGAAGGGGAAATACAAAAGGAAACATGCAAGGGATGCAAAGTATGGGAAAGAAAGAGAAACATGGAATAGTCCTTGGTTTCAACTTATATTGGTGCATGAAGAAAAAAAAAGCGTACATACATAAATGAATACAAGGCAATGTGATCAGAGATAAAAGCCAAATGATTAAGGAAATCAGGGAAGAATTGATGAAAGGAGGTAGTATTGAAACAGGCTTGAAGAAAAGTTAAGAATTCTGAGAAGCAGGAAGGAAGAAGGGAAAGAAGGAAGGAGGGAAGAAGAAAAAGGTATTTATTGAGAGTGTACTGTGTGCATGATGCAAACCTTAGACAGTGTCTACTCTCAAGAAACTTCTTTTCTAATATGGAAAGATTACATATAAAGCAAGCTAGATTTGGAATGCTAGTTTAGAGGTGACTGAGGGAGTGGGGGAGATTTGGAGAAATCTGTAGAATTCACCTTTAGAGTTTAGAGTTCTAGGTGTGGGAGTCCCAAGCAGAGGCAAAGGAAAGAGAAAATGGAGACAGCTTCATTTGGAGATGGCCAGGAAGATGAGGAAGGAATATTTCTCATTATCATTTCACTATCCACTCAGAGCCCCAGCACTATTCCTTTCAAATTTAACTCTCTTAAAACAACTAAAATATATTTTATATCCTAACAAGTTCTTCCTTAGGATATAAAGATATAAAGGCAGGAAACCTGACAGTTTTATTCTCTATGTCCCAATGTCAGGGATTTTTCTGACTTTTTGCTACTCCAAGAGTTCACATGTGAATTATCACTTTCATTGGTGTAGTGCTATTTTGTTTAAATGCAATTTGTACACATTATTTCATTTCATCCTCACAGTGACCTTAGGTAGGCTGCATGTGGGTTATTACCTCTATTTTACTTTAATCTTTCAAGGATTTGTGATATCATTTTTATAGGTATTCTTTCCATCTGAGTTGATCAGAATCTTTCCAGGCTTTAGGAAGGTATCTTCAAGAGTTGAAATGGCCAAAAACTAATTCATTGCTGCTCCTTTCTGGTAACAAGCTTCTCTTAAGTTAAACTGGACCCTTAAAGAACTATATAAATGTAAGATGGTATTGTCATTATATCATCTCACTTTTCTTGCCTTTTTAATATTGATATTCAGACAAAAGAAAGTCCAATTTTATTCATCTGTTATTCTTTTATATATAGCATCCTGTGAACTGTCACACAGGTGTATAATTAATTTTTGTAATCAAATGAAAGGATTGTGGTGTTAACTGATATTCTGCATGCTTAATGAAAGCAATTTTAGGATATCAGGAGATATCCAAAGGGATCATGGAAAGGAGATAGTCTATACCTCATCCAGTTCTCATATGGTTTGATTTCTTCTTCTAGGTCTCTATATTTAGAAAGCTTTTCATTCCTCATAGTTTGTTGATCATGACTATTTGATATATCAACATCCATTAAAATGTTCTTAATTTTTTTATGGATCAATATTATGTCTGGACAGTTGTGGGCAATAGTTCTATTAGTAATCATGGCCTGGTTTCAGCAGAATTTATTTGTTGAATTCTCAGAGATATTTTGAGGTTGGCATTGATAGCCAAGGAATTTGTCATCTGCTAGCTTAACAATATTTATAAATTTGTAATTCTAGCCACCAGCTCATATCTTCCCCTCTACAATAATATTTTATTTTTCCAAATACATGTAAAGATAATTTTCAAAATACATTTTTGCAAAACTGTGTTCTAAGTGTTTCTCCCTTTCATCTTTACTTCCCCCCTCTCCAAGACAGCAAGTAATTTGATATATGTTAAATATATGCAACCTTTTAAATATATTTACATATTTATCATGTTGGGAAAGAAAAGTCAGACCAAAAGGGAAAAAAAAACACGAGAAATAAAACAAACAAATGAAAAAGGGAAAATACTATGCTTTGATCCATGTTCAGTCTCCATAGTTCTCTCTCTGGATGTGATTAGCATTTTCCATTCCAAAGTTTATTGGAATTGCTTTGAATCACCACTGTGTTGAGAAGAGCCAAGTGTATAATAGTTGATCATCACATAATTTTCTTTTTACAGTATACAATATTCTCCTAGTTCTGCTCACTTCACTTAGCATCAGTTCATGTAGGTCTTTCCAGGCTTTTCTGAAATTTCTTCATTTCTTATAGAAAAATAATATTCCATTGCCTCCATAAAACATAATTTATTCAGCCATTCCCCAATTGATGGGCATCCAGTTAATTTCCAGTTCCTTATCTCAACAAAAAGAGCTGCTACAAACATTTTTTTGCAACTTTTGGTTCTTTTTCCTTTTTTATTATCTATGTGGGATACAGATCTGATAGTGAAAATGACCAGCTCATATCTTGCTAGAGATTTGATAGGTGTATACTTTTTCCAGTCTCTATAGTATAGACTAGTATAGAGCAACTAGGTGACACAGTGGGTAAAATCTCAGGTTTAGAGACAAGAAGATCTGAGTTGAAATCCAACTTTCTACACTTATTAACATTGTGATCCTGGATGAGTCACTTAACCCTGTTTGCCTCCGTTTCCTCATCTGTAAAATAAGCTGGAGAAGGAAATGTCAAACTCCAGTTTTTCTGCCAAGAAAATCCCAAATAGGCTTACAATGGGTTGGACACAACCGACATGACTGAACAACAGCAACAAAACAAATTTAGTTAACTCAATGATTTATTCAGTTCTTCTCTGTTGATATGCTGTTGGTTGAGTTCACATGGATATCATCCAGGAAAGACTTTCAAATTCAATACTTGGATCTTAACTACTTCCCAGCTTCCATTTTGAAATAAACTATTTTCTGTTATGTTTGACAAATGGAATAGTAGATATCGATGGACAGCCTCTATTTATCTGAGAACATGTATCAATCTGCTTTCTCTTTTTTGATGAAAACTATTCATTGTCTATAAATGTCTTATGTTATCTGTATTCAACTAGCAGTACATTATATTACATGAAAATAATAATTCATATGTGATTTCTTCAAGTAACAAAGTCATATACCTTGATATTGGAGTAATATATCCTCTATTTTATTGATACTGTACAGTTTTTTATCAGGATGTTTTCAAAATATGTCATTGTCTATGTTATCATGATAATTGTTGTGATTGTTATTGTTCCAAATCTATTGCCCATTTCACAAGTAGTGTTATCATTATGTTATCAGTCTTCCCATCTTTGTGTTTCTTTCTGCTGTTTCTGCTGCTGCTATTGATTTTTTTTTCTTGGTGGGACCTGTTAGAACTTGTTTCCTCTGTTAGAGACTTTTAGGGACCTTCCAGGTAGCTTCCTAAGATATCAGGGAAGGCATTTAATGGGGGCATCTCCATTAGTGAATCATCATTATTTTCATAGATGAAAAAAAGAAAATAAAACAATCTAATACTAAATAAGGAATAGTGATTTATTTAAGACCACAGAACTAGTAAATGGTGAAGCTGTGAATAGAGATACATTCCTTTCTGTACAGTCAAAAGAGATCAGAATTTGACATCAGGAATGTCAATACATTAAGTCCAAAGTAATATTTGTAATACTGTAAATGGTACTATGCAACCTTGGGGATATAACTTCTGCTCTTTGAACCTCAGTTTCGTCATTTTTAAGAATACTGTATATGATTCCCCAATTGATAAGTGGTGAAAAGATAAGAACAAGTAGTTTTCAGATGAGGAAGTCAAAACTATCTATAGTTACATGAAAAAAAAATGTTCTAAATCACTATTGATTAGAGAAATGTAAATTAAACTACTAAAAGGTACCACCTCATATGTGTCAGATTGGTTAATATGACAGAAAACAAAAATTACAAATGTTGGTGAGGACATGGGAAAATTGGGATACTAATATTTGGTGAATTAGTTAACAGACAACCATTTGGAGAACAATTTGGGACTATACTGAACAGCTATAAGACTGTGCATACTTTTGACCCAGCAATATTAGGTTTGTACTCCAAAGTAACTAAAGAAAAGGAAAAGAATTTATATGTACAAAAATATTTATAGCAACTCTTTTTATGGTGTCAAAGAATTTGAAATTGAGGGGGTGCTAATCATTTCACAAGTATTGGTGACTGACATATGATTGTGATGAAATATTATTATACTATAAGAAATGAAGAATGGGATCTTTTCAGAATCATTTGGTAATACTCACATGAACTCATGCCAAGTGAAGTGAGAAAAATCAGGAGAACACTGTGCATGATAACAGCTATATTGTACAGTGATCAACTATGAATGACTTAGCTATTTGAAACAATACCATGATCTAAAACAATTCTAAAAGAAAAAAAATATTTTTATCCCACAGTAGAAGTTGATAGAATCTGAATGAAAATTTGAGCATTATGTTTCACTTTATTTATTTTTTACTTTTTTTCTTGGTCTGTATTTTCTTTCACAATATGACTAATAAGGAAATGTGTTTTGCATGACTGAACATGTCAAATAGCTTGCTGTCTCAGGGAGTGGTGGAAAGAATTTAGAATTCAAAAATTTTAAAAAGCAAATATTGAAAGTTGTTTTTTTCATGTAATTTAAAAAAAATTTAAGAAAAAAAGAATATAAAAGATAAAGACTCTCAAGATCCCTTTCATTTCTAATTTATAAATCTTTGACTAGGAACCAAGACTTTCTCCTAGTCAAGTGTTTGCTGTTATAGGAATGTTTTACTTCCCAAAGTACTTTTAATTTAACTACTTTGAATGATTGTATTTATTAGATTTATTTTTTCTATATGTATTTAATATATAATCACTGCCTCTTCCCTTAGAATGGAGTCTCATTAGATATATTCTGATGGAAGTGGATATGTCTGACAAAGAGAAGATCTAATTCAGTTCCAATTGATCAATGATGGACAGAATCAGCTACACCCAGAGAAGGAACACTGGGAAATGAATGTGAACTACTTGCATTTTTGTCTTTTTTCCCCGATTGTTTTTACCTTCTAAATCCAATTCTTGTGCAACAAGAAAACTGTATGATTCTGCACACATATATTGTATCTAGGATAACTATAACATATCTAACATGTATAAGACTGCCTGCCATCTAGGGGACAGAGTGGAGGAAGGGAAGGGAAAAGTCGTAACAGAAGTGAGTGCAAGGGATAATGTTGTAAATAATTACCCATGCATATGTTCTGTCAATAAAAAGTTATAACAAAAAAATAAATTAAAAAAAAGAATGGAATCTCATTGCAAATATTATTTCTTTTTTTTTTCTACTGGTATCTCTAGGATCTAACATAGCTCCCAATATATATTAAGTGCTTCATCAATAACTCTTGATTGATTGATAAAGATAAGCATTAGAAGGAATAATACACAATAAGAAGTGGAAAAATTATAGATTATGATCAAAGAGTTAATCTTCCTCCATCTACTACTATAATGTTTTGCAAAGAAACTTGATTACCTTAGATTTTTTTCTTCATAAAGAAGATCAAATGTTTATTAGGTCAAGAAGTTCCTGAGGTCATTTGGACTCCTCCTTTTGATGACTTTACCCATGCTTTATTATGCAGATAAAATCTTTGAACTCTTTAAGGGGAAAATTTATCAAATGAAAACCACATTTCTATATATTTAGTTGGAGAAAAATCTCCCTTTTTGTTCAAATATGCCCAAACGCCAGATAAAAAAAAAGTGATGCATTAGAGTGTATTTTTGCTATTAACATTGTTATTGAGCTAATGTACCTATAAGTCATTAAATCATCTAAGTCCTTTATGTTGTTTATTAATTATGCATAAGCTATTTTGGGAAAGTTAATGATTGATAATGTTATGGAGCGATCACTAAAATGGAATAATATGGTATTTAAATGAACAAACAGAAATGCAAAATAATAATTTTAAAAAGCTGCTGTTTAGTCCATAGAACTTTCTTATGGAAAAGAGAATATGTAATGTGAGTGTTGAGGTAGTAAAAAAGTTGGAATAAATCAGTCTCTGAAGTAGCAGGAAGGACAGTAAAAAGAAACTATTTGACTAATGAACTTAAGGTTAGATCCCATGTTCATATGATGATATTAGAAAATAAGGTAAAGAAAAAATGAAAAAAAAAGACAAATAGAGTTTTGTAATTACTCATGTAGTTATCAAGTATCATCAGAAGACTGGGCAATAGGGGCATTTGGTGCCCTTGTCATCCACCTTATATCCATGCTGAATTCTGTAGAGTGTGCATGTATATGTATGCATATGTGTGTGTATATGCTCATGAATAGGTGAGTGGGTGATGGTGAAGAAAAAGTAGTGGACATAGTGAAAAATGGGTGCAGATTACTAGTAGTGTTTGTATAATGAGACTATTAGTTAAATTTCACTAAGAAATAGTGATAATCAGACAATGTATCTTTTTAGATCTTTCCTTTTTTCTGATTCAATAACTAGTTTAAATACATCAGTATTCTCATCTTTATACATTCTAATATTTTGGTGGTCATTTGGAGTTATGCTTTAACTAGAGAAAAATTGTAATTCATGAATAAATTACACATTTCTAAGTAGCCGTTTCTTGTCTGTTAAAGTCAATTTGATTTAGTTGTTTTTTTGTTTCTTGCTATGTTATTCAACTATCTGGAGGAAGAAATAAACAGGTTTGAGACTTCTGATTCATTGGCATGCCTTTGGCCTATTTTGTTTTTTGATTCCAATTTATATTTCCCAATACATATTGCTTGCTTTTCATCAGTTAATGAAATATATGTTCATTTGATTTGGAGGATTTAATCAATCATCCTAAAAGCAACATTCCTATTATGTTCCAGATACTATTTTAAATGCTGAGGAGACACAAAAATCAAACATCATTCTCCATCCTCATGAAACTTACACTCTACCAATTTCTTTGTAAGAAAATTCTTACTCCAAACTCTGCTGCACATGTTGATATTTAAGTTGTAATGGTATTTGTGATCATTTATTTGTTAGTCTGTTCTGCTCATAGGTACTTCTAGGCATAATGATGTAGTATTCCACACAAGTTTTGTTTGGATTTGTTTTGCTTTGTTTACTCCCACCCTTACTCCCCCTAAACTCTCATACTTGGGGTACACTTCACTAATTCTTTTATCCTTCTTTCTAAGAGAGCCATTCTTTCATTTAGTTTTCATTTTTGTTGCTTTTGTTTTTCCTTGGGGTAAGAATTTCTGGTACAAGAGGTAATATTTTTAGTGGCTAGAGATCTGGCTAAAGAGTTAAAAAGACCTAGATTCAAGTTCTGCCTGGTCATGCAACACATATTGATTGTATGATCCCCAAATGAGCTGTGTAATTTCTCATAGTGTCAGGTAGTTCTTCAATGCTATAAGTTTCAGAATAATCACTCCACTTGGCTTCTGAAGCTCTACCTGGTTTCAACTCCATAGAACAAGATAAGTGATATACTTATCACTTCTAATCTCACCATCATGTTGAATACTACCTCACTCAGCCTCCTCTTCTCTCTGTACTGAAAACTGGAATGCAAAGTATCAAAGGTCTACCAATGCCTTTCTTTTATAGAGTGTGGAAATTGGACTTTGAACTCACTCCACTTTGCATCTGTTTCTCTGTGTCGTTTCATCCCCATGGAAAAAGGTAACTCCTAGTGTTCTATTCTCCATTGCCTTTTTCCTGCCTCTTTTTGTGTGTTGTCTTTCCCCATTTAGAGTGTAAGCTCCTTGAAAACAAAATGTCTTTCTTTTTCTTATTTGTATCCCCAAAGTTTAGCACAAATAGTTGTCAACTGCTTTGATATAGGGGATTTCCTATATCAGTCCTCAGCAAGGACATCCTAGAGTAAAAAAAAATATTACAGCTAGGGACAAAATTAAAAGAATGTCATATTACCATCATTATTCTTTTTCTCTCTCCATTAATGCAACAACTCATTGATCACTGGATAAAAATTACATATTGAGAATGTGAAAAGTTAAAATAATGATTACATGTGGTCTAAAAACAAAGTGATTTTTAGCCCCCTTCTCTTTTACTTAGTCATTGTGAAAACTAAATGTGTCACATATGAAAGAGGGACATCTTTCATATGCCAAAGAATTCACCAAGTGACTATCTTGCTGCTGAGTCCCTTTTCATTTAGATTCCTCTGTGCCCAGCTAATTCTGATCTTCCCCTCTTAGATTGGATCTAGTCTTCAGGCTTAAGGTTACTTAGCAGGGACTGAAGAGCAAGTACAGTTTATTGTGCTTGTATTTAAAACACTTTTAGGTTCATAATACCTGCCAGACTTTGTGATCCATTGGCATAGTCTTCAAGAATGTAGGGTCACTTTCATGCCATGCTAAGGTATCCAAGTAATTGCTTTTAGTAAAGGTAAATCTTGAAGAGCTCTAGAAATCTGACCTATAATTATAATTACTTTGCAGTGCCCTCATCACTAAAACATCAATCCATTTGGCCTTGATTTAACTCATTTTAGTACTGCTATTCCTATAGTTGGTTACTGAGTATACATTTGAGGTTTGAAAGGAAATTTTTAGTTTGCTGGGTAATCAGCTCCTTCCTTTTTATTGAAACCACAAAATAAGGATGCATTTAATTTTTGTGTTACTAGGAAAACATATTTGAAAATGGGACTGAAATAAATGGAAGGATAGCCAGTTAGAAATCACACTTTTCTCCATAAAATCTTTTTTCATTAAAAATAATTTCTCTTTGCCTAAAAGGAAATTGTTCTGATCAAATTCTCTCAGTTTTTCTCCTTATCAGTAAATGTCCAGGTAAGAAAAGACTTAAACCTTAAAGAGATAGTGGAAAGTATATTAATTTAGAGTAGCAGCTAGGATCTGAATCTGCTAAGAACTACTTCAATTTGGTAAAAAGAACATTTATTAAATACCTCTTACATGCAAGACATTGTGCCAGACTAGAGATACAATGTAAAAAATTAAATTGGTCTTACTTTCAAGAAGCTACTTTCTATTGCAAGTTTTTGACATCAAATTAGTAAATTAAACATAACTCGAGAAGATAAAAAAAGTACTAAGAAGAGGAGGAGAAGGCAGCAGAGAGGGCTTCTCAGAGGAGGTGGCTCCACCTTAGTTAAACCTTGAAGAAATGAAAATTCAGATATGCAGAGATGATAAGGAGATAGTGCTTTAAGGGGACGAGAGAAAATAGCTTTTGTAACAATATAAAATCAGGAGATGATGAGCTAAACTCCTGGAACAGTTAATAACCTAGATTAGCAAAGAACAATGCATAGAATATACTATAGAAAACAGCTCCTACAGTCCAGGAGAAAAAGTGACATTTACCTGAAATACTGGCTGTGTGAGAAAGAAAACAAAGTTAAAATGCATATTTTGGAAGCAGAATCAACAATATTTGGAAACTAGTTGCTCTATCTGTATAATGTCACAACCTCTATGAGTCTGTTTCTTTTAACTGTAAATTGGGAATAATAATAACTGTATTATATTGGTTGTTGTGAAAATCTAATGAGTTAATGTATATAAATTATTTTAAAAAATTTAAATAACAATTTAAATATGAATTACTATTATAAACCTTTCTGGGTCTCAGTTGGATTTAATTACTTTTAGGTATGCATAATTTTATAATCCTATGCTGTGAGTGTGAATTAGTTGACTCTATCATTCCACCTAGACTGACTTGCGTTTTAAAGAAGATCCCAGAGAAAGTAGTCCAAAGGAATTAACCTCTAAGGATATAATTTTGTGGCATTTTAGATGGGCCTTCTTTGAATCTTCAAATATATTGTATGCAAAAGATGGTTTTGTTTCTTTGATAAATCTCTGATAAGTAGTGTGGTAGAAAAGAAAGGACTGGTTCAGGGAGACTAAATTTTTATTGAAGTTTCTTTGATCATTATCATTAACTTATTCTTAATTCTTGGGCACATTACTTGGGTCTTTCTGTATCAGTTTTCTTTTGAAAAATGGTGCCTATGTAGAGATAGCTTACTGGAGTAGGATGGAACATTGGAAAATACCTAGTACACCTCCATCATTTTACAGATGAGGAAATTGAGGCTCAGAGGGCAAAAGTGATTCTCCTTGTTGGAACAATAGTAGCTGTCAATCAAGGTATGATTCTGTGCTCCATGCTTTTTAGTTTGTATAGATCAAATGAGATAAAGCGCAGAGTGCTTTGTAACTCTAAAATGCTATATAAATGTTAGCTATTATTACTTGACTTGCTTACAATCACTGAATGGGTCTGGTGCAGTTTCTTGTGCCCAAAGAAAACTGGATTTTATATCCTTGTCTCTGTGGCTTGAGTGTGGTTTATTGTTAACCAGTTTCCATTTTCCTATCCTCCTGCCCCCACCTTAGATGTGGATTGATTAGTACAAACATGTTGGACAAATGATGATATATGAGGCATCATGGTCCTTGAGAAAACATATTGATTTTGAACAAAGTTTTGGTCCCCTCTACAAAGGCATGTCGTGGGTGACTGGAAAGCACGGGGGCTGGATGCTGTAAAGCTGAATTCATCAACCTGCCACAAAATACCTTTGTTTCCCCAGGTCTGGGGTGAGTAGTTCTATTAGTTTAGTGGGCCCAGTGTTTGTCATCTGCATTCTTCAGTATAGCCAGGGTATTGTGATTCTCTCCCTCTTTATTCTTTTCTGCAGTTGGGACATTCAACTTAGTCACACTGAGAATGAACTGATCAATAGGGAGATGTTTGCTATTAAGAAGGATGAGGAAAGATGGAGGAGGCAAACAAGGTTATCTGCTACCTACTTTTAATGTCTCTCCTTTTTCTTTTCCTGATTGGAGGGAGGGACAGTTTCTGCTTCATTGATTGGAACATAACTACCTAACCCTGGTGGGTACATAGAGGGCTACCATAGGGGCTGGAAACTAAAGGGATAGCAGGATTTTCAGAGTCCCCATTCTTTTGGGTTCCTTTGTTTTTTTCCAACTACAGAGTGTAGTGTATAAAAATGATTTGTTAAGAAAGGACTATTTATCAAAGGTTAGCCTATATTATAGCCTATAGGTTTTCTTTTTTTTTTTTTTTAATTCTGAACTTAGCATAAAACATAAGAGCTCAGATTCCTTTAAGAACTGTTTACTATAGTATCAAATAGTCAAATATTATTATGTTGGTTTTGCCCATGAAACAACTACAGCTCAAATAAGTAAAATCATTTGTCTTACATGCCACAGCTAATCATTGAGTCAGTTAACTATCATTTATTAAGTGTGCCAGGGGTACAAAGAAAAACAAAGACAATCCCTGTTGAAGGTATTTACAGTCTGATAGAGGAGTCAACATACAAATAACTATGTACAAACAAGACCAATCAGTAAAAATTGGAAGCCATCAGAAGATGAAAGGCCCTATTATAAAGGGAGATTGGCAAAAGCTTGTTACACAGCTGAAATCTGAAGAAAGCCAGAAAATCCAATAGGAAGTAATGAGGAAAAAGAGAGGGCATGGGATAGTCAGTAAAAATGCTGAGTGTTGAGAAGATAGAGTAAGAGGAACAGAAAGGAGATTAGTATCCTTGGATCAAGTATATGTTGGGGAGAGAGGGTATTGGGTATTTTTAAAGAAGCCTAAAGTGGGAGAAAGTATTTCATATCAGAAGGCAATACAGAACCATTCAAGTTGATTGAATGAGGAAGAGAGAGGAATGACATAGTGAGATCTGTGATTTTAGAAGATTAATTTGATATCTCAGTGCAGGATGAAGGGAATAGAGAGTCTTAAAACAGGGAGGCCAACCATCAGATACTGCAATTGTCTAGGCATAAGACATCAAGGGCCTACATCAGGGTGTTAGTCATGCCAAGGAAGAGAAGTAGACATGTGTGAGAAATGGTAGGAAGATAGAAACAATAGTACTTGGCAAGTGATTGGATGTAGAGTATTTGAGAGAATGAAGATTCGAGGATGACATCTATGCTGCAAGGCTGGGATGGGGAGGATTTTGGTAATCTCCATAGTAATAAGGAGATTTGAAAGAGAGAAGGGTTGGGGTGTTAGAGGGGATATAATGAATTTACTTCTGGCCATGTTGAGTTTATGATGTTTATGAAATATTCAGTTGAAAATGTGTAAAAGACAGTTGGAGATATGAGACTGAAGGTCAGGAAAGAAATTAAAGCTTAGAATCTTATAATCATTTGCATAGAAATGATAATTTAACCCATGGAATCTGATGAGATCACTAATATACACAGAAGAAGGTCTAGGACACAGCCATGAACCAAGAATGAACAGCCAATGAAGGAAACAGGAGTGGCCAAAGAGGTAGAAGCAGAATCAAGAGAGAGCACTATCACAAAAAGCTAGAGAGGTGAGAATATCAAGAAGAGGTGATCAACAGTGTCAGTAGTTACAGAGAAGTCAAAAAGGATTTAGATTCAGAAAAAGACTACTACATTTGGTACTTAAGAGATAATTAGTAACTTTGGAGAGAGTAATTTTAGTTGAATAATGAGATTGGAAACTGAACTACAGACTTAAGAGAGTGACAGAAAAGGAAATGGAAACATCAATCATAGTGAGCCTTCTTAAGGAGTTTAGCCACAAAAAGGTAAAGAGATATAAGCTAATAAATGGTAGGAATAGATTGATCAATTGAGAGTTTTTTTTTTGAAAATACGGGATACATGGGAATATTCATAGGTAGTAAGAAAGCAGTTAGTAAAGAGGGAAAGACTGAAGATAAATCAGTCAATATAATGGAATAGACAAACTTCTGGAAACTTTCTTTACATGAGATAGGAGGGGAAAATGGTAGATTCTTAGTGAGTAGAGTGTGATGAGGTAGAAGTAAGAAGAGGTAATCCTTTATAAATGGTCTTAATTTACTGAGTGAAATGAGGCAAAGTTTTTAACTGAGAGAATTGGGAGAAGGGAACTGATCAAAAGTTTGAAGAGAGATGAAAAGATTTGGACAAATTGCTATAGTGAATGGGATATTGAGTCAATTGATGAGAAAATGATTGCTTTCCTGCAGTGAGTTCTCAGTTGATATTTTGAGCCATGAATTTGCAGTGGACCCAATCAGAACACTTTTGTGATTTTCTGTTTTTATTTAGCAGCATGTGTGCAAGAGTGAAGGTAGTGGATAGTAGGAGCAATCCAAGGTCTAGGTTTAATAAGGCAAGATCATTGAAAAGATAAAAGATTCAAGAGAATAGAGTTGAAGTTGTTCACTAAGGGATTAAGGTGGGAAAGGGAAGAAAATTTAACCAAATGCAGGGGTGATTGCCTTGGGGGGAAGAACTATAGGCAAGGATGATTGGAGGTCATGGCACAAACAAAATACAGATCTGGGGGTTGCAAAATAGAGGGAGGAAATATTGTGATCAGATCAAGGAGTTTTGTAATGGAAGTGGTACATTTGTGGGTGATGACAAGATCAAATGAATGACTAGCTTTGTGGGTAGCTGAGGTGGAGTGGGAGGTAAGGTCATAGGAAATAAGTAAGTTGAGAAACTTGGAGATTAGACTTTGAGGCAGTATCTATATGTATAATGAAGTCCCTAACTATGAGCATAGCATTTTCAGAGAAGAAAAAGACTGAATTAGCCACTGAAATCAGTGAGGTATGAAGGAGGTTTTGGAGGTTTAAAAAAAAAGTAATCACCAGAAACTTTATTGGGCATTCAATATGGATTGAATGAATATCAAAATAAGATAATTTATTGAGTGATTGTGATAGAAAATGATTTGAAAAGAGGAAATTGGAAGCAAGAAGGTTCTCTCTCACTTGGACTACTGAGTTAGGGGTTATGAATGAAAGTTCACTTAGTGCTGTAAAGGGCATCTTGGGAAGCTATGTAATTAAGAAGGAGCCAGATGGATGTGAACATAAGATAGAGGGAGTAAGAAAGGAAAAATCTTAAGATGAAAGAAAGTTTATTATGAGTGGAGCAAGCATTCCAGAGAATATAGAATTGGGATTAGATAATTTTCAAATGGGTCATTAGTGAAACTGGAATGGGAGTAAGTGAATGATCAGTGGGGAACTAAAAACAGAATTTGAATGATGACAGCAGAGGATTCAGAATTACTGGGATAGGGAAGGAATGTTGGGACAGGAATAAGTTAAACATTAAAAAATGTATCCAGGTAGGTTATCTTTGATTACAGACAATC
The DNA here is from genome assembly GCF_016432865.1 of Antechinus flavipes. NCBI lineage: Eukaryota > Metazoa > Chordata > Mammalia > Dasyuromorphia > Dasyuridae > Antechinus > Antechinus flavipes. Next base: position 198,916,391 of record NC_067399.1, read on the forward strand.
ACCTTTGGATTGGAGTAGTTCCATGCTGTCCGGCAGCAATATGTAACCTGGGGAATAAAATGTGGGAGATAGGGTGCAATCATTATAGGTGGCTGAAGAGAGTGCTTAGAGCATGAACATAAATGGCTAATGTTTAGTACACACTAAACACTAAATAAATGTTGATTAATTGCTTGATTGTTCAAATGGCTACCCATTTAGCAATAAACGTCAAAACAAAATTCAAACGCAGATCTCTTCCAACTTTGAGTCTAACTTGGGTTCAACTCCACTATGCTGATTTTACATGATACACTATAAAGAGAAAAAAATATGATGAGTATGCAGAACTTTTAAAAATTTATGTTTTTTTTTATTTTAATTTTATTTTTTTGAGGGAAAATCTCAATTTTTATTTTTTATTATGGCTTTTTTTATTTACAAGATATATGCATGGGTAATATTTCAGCATTGACCCTTGCAAAACATTCTGTTCCAACTTTTCCCTTCCTTTCCCCCAACCCACTCCCCTAGATGGATATGTTAAATATGTTAACGTATATGTTAAATACACTATGCATGTATACATACCCATACAGTTATTTTGCTGCACAAGAAAAATTGGACTTAGACATAAAGTAAAAATAACCTGAGAAGGAAATTAAAAAATGCAAGTGGACAAAAACAGAGGAAATGGAAATGCTATGTTGTAGTTCATACTCATTTCCCATAGTTCTTTTTCTGGGTATAGCTGGTTCTTTTCATTATTGAACAAATGGAAATGTTATGGTTCATCTCATTGTTGAAGAGAGCCACGTCCATCAGAATTGATCATCCATATTATTGTGGTTGAAGTATATAATGACCTCCTGGTCCTGCTCATTTCACTCAACATCGGTTCAGGTACGTCTCTCTAGGCCTTTCTGAAATCATTCTGCTGGTCATTTCTTACAGAACAATAATATTCCATAACATTCATATACCACAACTTATTCAGCCATTCTCCAACTCATGGGCATCCATTCAATTTCCAGTTTCTAGACACTACAAACAGGGCTGCCACAAACATTTTTGCACATACAGATTCCTTTCCCTTCTTTAAGATTTCTTTGGGATATAAGCCCAGTAGTAACACTGCTGGATCAAAAGGCATATACAGTTTGATAACCTGTTGAGCATAGTTCCAAATTGCTCTCCAGAATGGCAGGATTTGTTCACAATTATACCAACAATATATCAGCGTCCCAGTTTTCCCACATCCCCTCCAGAATTCATTATCTTTTCCTGTCATCCTAGCCAATCTGACAGGTGTGTAGTGGTATCTCAGAGTTTTCTTAATTTGCATTTCTCTGATCAATAATGATTTGAAGCATCTTTTCATATGGCTAGAAATAGTTTTTATTTCTTCATCCAAAAATTGTCTGTTCATATCTTTTGACCACCTATCAACAGGAGAATGGCTTGATTTCTTATAAATTAGAGTCAATTCTCCATATATTTTGCAAATGAGGACTTTATCAGAACCTGTGACTATAAAAATGTTTTCCCGGCTTATTGTTTCCATTCTAATCTTCTCTGCATTAGTTTTGTTTGTACAAAAGCCTTTTAATTTGATAATTAAATTATCAAAATTTTCTATTTTGTGATCAGTAATGATCTCTAGTTTTTCTTTTCTCACAAATTTCTTCCTCCTCCCCAGGTCTAAGTAAACTATCTTATGTTCTTCTAATTTATTTATAATCTCATTCTTTATGCCTAGATCACAAAAACATTTTGATCTTATCTTGGTGTATGGTATTAAGTGTGGGTCAATGCCTAGTTTCTGCCATACTAATTTTCAATTTTCCCAGTAGTTTTTGTCAAACAGTGAATTTTTATCCTAAAAGCTAGAGTCATTGGGTTTGTCAAACACTAGATTATTAAAGTAATTGACTATTTTTCCTGTGAACCTAACCTGTTCCACTGATCTACTAGTCTATTTCAAGACCAAATGGTTTTGGTGACTGCTGCTTTATAATATAATTTTAGATCTGGTACAGCTAGACCACCTTCATTTGATTTTTTTTTTCATTAGTTCCCTTGAAAGTTTTGACCTTTTGTTCTTCCAGATGAATTTTGTTGTTATTTTTTCTGTCATTAAAATAGGTTTTGGGGAGTCTGATTGGTATAGCACTAAATTAATAGATTAGTTTAGGTAGTATTATCATCTTTATTATATTCGCTTGATCTATCCAAGAGCACTTAATATTTTTCCAATTTGTTAGATCTGACTTTATTTTTGTGGAAAGTGTTTTGTAGTTTTGGTCATATAGATCCTGACTTTCACTTGGCAGATAGATTCCCAAATATTTTATACTATCAGCAGTTACTTTAAATGGAATTTCTCTTTGTATCTCTAACTGTTGAATTTTGTTAGCATAAGAATGCTGATGATTTATATGGGTTTTATTTTGTATCCTGCAACTTTGCTTAAGGAATGGGTTATTTCTAATAGCTTTTTAGTAGAATCTCTGGGGTTCTCTAAGTATACTATCATATCATTTGCAGAGTGATAATTTGATTTCCTCTTTACCTCCTCTAATTCTTTTAATCTCTTTCTTAACTCTTATTGCCGAAGCTAGCATTTCTAATACAATTTTTAATAGTAACGGTGATAGTGGGCAACCTTGTTTTACTTCTGATCTTATTGGAAATGATTCCAGTTTATCCCCATTACATATGATGCTTACTGATGGTTTTAAATAGATGCTACTGACTATTTTAAGGCAAAGTCCATTTATTCCTATACTCTCAAGTGTTTTTAATAAGAATGAATGTTGGATTTTATCAAATGCTTTTTTCTGCATTTTTTGAGATGATCATATGGTTTTTATTAATTTGGTTATTGATATAGTTAATTATTCTAATAGTTTTCCTAATATTGAACCAGTCCTGCATTCCTGGTATAAATCCTACTTGGTCATGGTGTATTATCTTGGGGGTGATTTTCTGTAATCTTTTTGCTAATATTTTATTTAAGATTTTTGCATCAATATTCATTGGGGAGATTGGTCTATAATTTTCTTTCTCTATTTTCAACCTATCTGGTTTAGGTATCAGTACCATGTCTGTGTCATAAAAGGAATTTGGTAGGACTCCTTCAATCCCTATTTTTTCAAATAGTTTATATAACATTGGAGTTAATTGTTCTTTAAATGTTTGGTAGAATTCACATGTAAATCCATCTGGTCCTGGGGATTTTTCTTAGGGAGTTGATTAATAACTTGTTCTATTTCTTTTTCTGAAATGGAACTGTTTAAGCAATTTACTTCCTCCTCTGTTAATCTGGGAAGCCTATTTTTTTTTTTTTGAAGGTAGTCATCCATTTCACTTAGATTATCAGATTTATTGGCATAAAGTTGGGCAAAGTAACTCCTGATTATTGCTTTAATTTCTCTTCATTGGTGGAAAGTTCTCCCTTTTTTAAGACCAACAACAATTTGATTTTCCTTTTTCTAATCAGATTTACCAAAGGTTATCTATTTTATTGGTTTTTTTCATAAAACCAACTCAATTTTATTTATTAATTCAATAGTTGTTGTTTTTTTTTTTTTTTACTTTCAATTTGATTAATTTCTCTTTTTAATTTTAGAATTTCAAGTTTAGTATTTGATTGGGGGGGTTTAATTTGTTGTTTTTTTTTCTAGCTTTTTAAGTTACAAGCTCAATTCATTGATCTTCTCTTTCTCTATTTTATTCAAATAAGCCTCTAGAAATATAAAATTTCCCCTTATTACCGCTTTGGCTGCATCCCACAAATTTTGGTATGTTGTCTCATTGTTGTCATTCTCTTGGGTGAAATGATTGTGTCTATGATTTGTTGTTTCACCCAATCATTCTTTAGGATGAGATTATTTAGTTTCCAATTACTTTTTGGTTTATTTACACCTAGCATTTTGTTGAATGTAATTTTTATTGCATCATGATCTGAAAAGAATGCATTTATTATTTCTGCCTTTCTGCATTTCATTTTGAGGTCTTTATGTCCTAATTTATGGTTAATTTTTGTATAGGTTCCATGAACTGCTAAGAAGAAAGTATACTTCTTTCTGTCTTCATTCAGTTTTCTCCAAAGATCTATCATACCTAATTTTTCTAAATATTCTATTTACCTCTTTAACTTCTTTCTTATTTGTTTTGTGGTTTGATTTTATCTAATTCTGAGAGTGCAAAGTTGAGATCTCCCACTATTATAGTTTTGCTGTCTATTTCTTCTTGCAACTTTCTTAACTTCTCCTTTAGGAATTAAGATGCTATACCACTTGGTACATATATGTTTAGTATTGATATTGCTTCATTGTCTATGCTACCCTTCAACAAGATATAGTTTCCTTCCTTATCTCTTTCAATTAGATCAATTTTTGCTTTTGCTTGATCTGAGATAAGGAAGGCTACCCCTGTTTTTTTGACTTCACCTGAAGATAGATTCTGCTCCAGCCTTTTACCTTTACTCTGTATGTATCACCCTACTTTAAATGTGTTTCCTGCAAACAGCATATTGTAGGATTCTGACTTTTGATCCAGTCTGCTATCTGCCTTTGCTTTATGGGAGAGTTCATCCCATTCACATTTATGATTAAAACTACTAATTCTGTATTTTCTGCCATATTATTATTCCCAGTTTATACTTTTCTTTTCCTTTCCCACCTTACCCCCCTCCCCAGTATTAAACTTATGGACACCCCTTGCCTCACACAGCTCTCCCTCTTTAGAATCCCTCCCATCCCCTTTGAGTCCCTCCCCCTTTGTTATACTTTTCTCTTGTTTTTCTGTATTCCCATCTATTTAGCTTACTCTTTCCCTTTCCCTCTTCTTCTCCCACTTTTTAATGAGGTGAGAGAAGTTTCTCTGTAAATCAAATATGTATAATATTTTCTCTTTGAGCCAAATCTAATGAGAGTAAGATTTGCACAATGTTCCTCCCCCTCCCTTAATTCCCTCAGATATGATAGATTTCCATTACCTTTTAATGGGATTTAATTTCTCTCTTTTTATCTCCCCTTTTTCTGATACAATCCTTTTTCTACTTCTACTTCCTTTTTTATATATTATAACAGTAAAATCAAATTATACACGTGCTTTTTATGTATGGCCATAACAGAAATACAGTTCTCAAGAGTGCTTTTTATTTTTTATGCTTTTTTTGAGCCCTATATTTGAAGGTCAAATTTTTTGTTTAGCTCTTGTTTTTTCATTAGGAATAAATGGAATTCACCTGTTTCATTGAATGTCCATCTTCCCTGGAAGAAAATGCTCAGCTTTGCTGGGTAGTTTATTTTTGGATGCATTCCAAGTTCTTTTACCTTACAGAATATCATATTCCAGGTCCTTCGAACCTTTAATGTGGAAGCTACTAGATCCTGAGTGATCCTTATTGTAGGTCCTCAGTATTTGAATTATTTTTTTCTGGCTGCTTGTAACATTTTTTCCTTAGTCTAATTGTTCTGAAATTTATTCACAATATTCCTTGGAGTTTTTATTTTGGGATCTCTTTCAGAAGGTGTTTGATGAATTCTTTCAATGCTTATTTTACTTTATGATTCTATTACATCTGGGAAGTTCTCTTTGATGATTTCCTGTAAAATAGTGTTCTAGACTCTTTTTTTATCATAATTTTCAGGAAGTCCAATAATCCTCAGATTATCTCTCTTAGATCTATTTTCCAAGTCTTGTTTTTCCAAGTAGATGTTTAACATTTTTTTCTATTTTTCTTTTTTTTATGGTTTTGTTTTACTAAATCTTGATGTCTCAACAAATCATTCATTTCTGTGTTCAGTTCTGATTTTTATTGAGTTATTTTCTTCATTAACTTTTTTTTAACTTCTTTTGTATATGTCCAATTGAGATTTTAAATAAGTTGTTTTGCTCTATGGAATTTTTTTCCATTTCATAATTTTTTTTAATGAGTTATTTTCTTTTTCCAATTCACAAATCCTACTTTCCTGGGAGTTCTTTATCTTTTCCAATTCACAAATCTTACTTTCTTTGAAGTTCTTTATCTTTTCCAATTCACTAATTCTATTTCCCTGAGAGTTCTTTACATTTTCCATTTCACATTTTAGGAAGTTTTTTTCTTTTTCCATTTTATCAAATCTTTCTTTTAATGAGTTATTTGCCTTTTCCATACTCTCTTGCAGAGCTTCTCTTTCCTTTCCCCATTTTTTTTCTAGCTCTCTTTTAAGATCTTTTCTAATTTCTTCTAAGAGAGCTTTGTGCAATGGGGAGCAGGTTATATCTCCCTTTGTGGTTTTGTTTGGAGATTGTCTGCTATTAGTCTTTTCAGAGTTAGAAATATGCTCTCTTTTTGCATAGAAGCTATCTATAATTAGAGCTCTCTTGGCTTTTTTACTTTTTTTTATTAAAAACTCTTAGGATCTACCTTTAGGGCAAGGAGGTTCTTAGCTTCCTCTACAGAACAGGGATAGATGGACAGTAGCTGTCTAGCGAATGGGCTGCAAATAGCAGCCACACTGCAGCAGAAGTGCTGCTGCCCTGGGAAGAGCCTCACACAGTGGAACTGCTACTGTCCTAGGAAGAGCCCCTCAGCAGGAGTACTACTGCCCTGGGAAGAGCCCCACTGTGTGGAACAGCGACTGCCCTGTGACAAGCAGAAGTGTCACTGCCCTGGGCAGAGCCCCAAGCCATGGACTATGGCAGCACAGCTCACACTGCACTGTGGTCTGTGCCAAGTCACTCCCACTGTTGGGTGGGTGTGGCCAGGTCCTGTTAAATTCTGGCATTTTGGAGTACATTCTATCTTTGGATTTTTTGTAACTTCTCTGTTGATCTGCTTTGTAACCAAAGCAGAGCACCCAACCTGTGGTAGACTCCTCCCTGCAAATTCTCCACCTGCAGAGACCACCTCCTGCCCTGGTCCACTCAGTGTGGGCTATCCTGCATGTTCTGCCTCCCTGCCTGTGCTGGCCTCCTCCTACCCAATCAACACAGACCTTTCCTGGTGGTATCTTAGGCTGGTAATTTGTTGTACTCCCAATATTCATGGATTTTACCAGTCAAGCACTATTTCTGAGGCTGAATTAGGTAATTAATAAGTGAAGGTAGAAGGGAGTTCTGAATGAAGTATGTGTGCTCTCTGCCATCTTGGCTCCCTAAAAACAATTGTTGCCTCAGTCTTTGGAATATTGTTACAAAGACTTTTGCTTGTTATACTGGTTTAGTCATGGTGACTGAGGACACAAATAAGATCAGTAGCTCCTGTTACTTTATTTACTCACATAATTTATCTTCTTATGATTCTGAACATTTTCCTTTTAGAAGGAAGAAGAAAGGATTAACATGAGAATCCAGCTCCTGATCCACAAGTCTTGAAAACATTTACCAAGCTTTGAAGAAATCACCATTTTCCACATAGCAGACAACTCATATGGAATTACATAGAAATCTAGAACTACTAACATGTTCATTTTTGTTCAGTAATTCTGATCTGCTTAAAGCAAAATCTTAAACTCTTAAGAGTTGAAAGGAAGCTCAGATTCTAATCCCTATCACTGGCTAAGTTTACTCCATGAGGCATTTCTGATACCCACCATCCCAGATTCTATTCCTTCCCACAAATCTATTTGTGTGTGTATATATGTGTGTGCATGTGTGTATATCCACACACGAACACATTCTCTAACCTCCCCAGCAAAATACATGCTTAGTGATAACAGAAAGTGTTTCATTTGTGTCTGTTCCTATAGAATTTTGAACATTGCTTGGCACAGAGTATATGTTTAATAAATGTTTGCTTTGTTTATAAAAGGAGACAGAAGGTTGAAGGGAGAAAATTTTCAAATATTTCAGTTTGGGGTTTAGCATTTCAGTTGTTTTGAAGTTTCATGGATAACAGAAAACCAAATGTGTAAGGATAAGAACATTGGACATACCACTAACCAGCTGTGTCTACTCGGAAAAATCTTTTCAGCTCCCTGGGTCTTAGCTTCTTCCTCTTCAAAAGCTCCAAAGTCATGAAACCTCATAAAAATTGGGGGGACTTTAATCAGTTAAAGGGAATGACTCTTTTTCAAGTTCCAAGCAGGAACCAATTTAAGTTGTCCTATAAACATTTGGCTTAGCTTTTGTGTCAATAATGAGGTTTTAGAAAAGAGTAGTACCTCTCTGCCTTAACCATTAAATTCAACAGATATGTATTAAGTATTTAACATGTGCAAGTACTGTGCTAGGTGCTGAGGATGCAAAAATAAAAAAATGACAGAAAATTGTCCTCAAGGTAGTTGTTAGTACTGGAATACAGTCATATAATGAGAAAGGACAAAAGAGAAATCTAGGCAAAGTACTTTGAGATTATTTGAGTAGAGAGAAAACTCTTTCAGTTTGGCATTGGAGCAAATGTAGAAAGTGAAACCTGAACTGGTACATTGAGGAAGAGAACAATTCTGAGAGGTAAAGATATAGAGAAATGGGTTCTTAGCAAATAAATAACAACAAAGCCTACAAAATTAACAAAAGTAGGACTACCTATATTTGTATAATACTTAATAGGGTTTTTTAGTTAACTTTGGAAAAATGTTTGATTCTAAATCCCAGCTATGGCACTTGAAATTTATATATTTGGGCAAATAACTGAATCTCTTGAGTTCTCAGTTTTTTTCTCTGTGGAAATTGGACCAATAATCTAAAACGCTTTTTACCAGCTCTTAATCCATAACTCCTTTTAACAATAATATTATATTGTTAAATTATATCTAAAAAATATAAACCCAAAGAAAAATATATTCAATTTCCTATGTGATCATCTGCTTGTTGACTTTTTTGAGGCCTTGCAAGAGGGGTCATTCCCATATCCTATCCAAATCATAGCTCAGCTGCTGCAGACTTGTCTTTCATTGATTGGTGTTGGACTCTTTTCTTCTAATCACATGCATTTCCTGGATTGGGAGCTTTGCTGTCAAACACTGCATAGAACTAACCCTTGGGTTAATTAGAATGGCTCTTCTTTTAGCCTCTTTCAGTGTTCCCTCTTGAACTAATGATTAGATTTTATTTAGTCTTTGATTGCCTTAATGATCTTACAGCTCTGTCTTCTCACTACAATTTCATTTAATTATTTCTTTTTTAGTATTTTCTTCTCCCATGACCTATGATTAAGTTTTCCTTTCCTGCTTATTCTTTCTTTCCCCTCCCTGTCTTAATAGAGCTTTTCCTGTCCTTGTCAATATTAACTTATATCTGTTCATATTCTATATGTTGCAGTATTTCTAATTGTGTGTGTGTGTGTGTGTGTGTGTGTGTGTGTGCAGGGTTTTTTTTTTATCGGGATTACAGTATATATATCTATATCTATATATCTATATCTATATCTATATCTATATGTGTATATATATATATATATTATATATATATATATATATTATATACATATATATATATATATATATCTACACACACAGGATACATTGTGTCCTTTCTAGGCCACCAACCATCAGGTAACATTTTCAGTATGTGAAATGGAACCTTGAAAGGGAGTAAAAAAAAGAATGAATGCAACATGCACTCTATGTGTACATAGGGATTAGAGACAGGGAAAGGGGAAAGGAAATGAAAGTAAAGGTGAGGAGGAAGAGACTTAGAAAGTTGGGAATGATTTGGGAGCTGGAAGGAACCTTAGTAACCAATCATCAAGTGTACACTATATGTCATTCATATACCAGAGATCAATTATTCCAGCCCTATCATTATGATGATGAGGAAACTGAGGAACACAGCACTAACTTGCCCATGGCCACAAAGCAGTAAAGGGGAAAAAGCAAGATTTGAATCTGGTCTCCATAACACCAAATATATTTAGAGTATTATAATATTTTCTCTTAGTATTTTCTTCTCTCACTATTTCATGCTACATCTTTTTTTTTTTTTCATGACTTGGTAATAATGATCCCATACTCTTGACAAGATTTGTCCATCTGGGTCCAGAGTTAAGGTAGTCAGGACAAGAAAAAACTAATTCAAGGTGACTGAGTCTATGCCTTTCTTCCCATTATCACCATTCTCTAACCTACTAAGCTAATCAACCAAACATATATCATTTATTACACTGAAGCATATTTTCTTTATAAACTATTTCACTCTGGTTTACAACTAATGCCAATGGAAATGATAAATGACACTGGAGTCCATGCCAGGGAATTCAGATTGACTCTTTTTTTTTTCTTTGTGTTGAATGACATCCAACAGAGAAGTTCTCCTGAAGCAATTATAAACTAATTAACATGACTTGAAATATAGCACACATGTCCTACTGTAAAAAGGGAAAGAGACAGGGGGGGGAGAGAGAGATAAAAAGAGGGGGGACAAAAGAGAGAGACAGAGAAAGACAGAGAGAAGCAAGAGACAGACAGACAGACAAAGATAGAGAGAGAAAAAAAAAGAGAGAAACAAAGAAAGAGAGATAAAAAACCAGAGAGTGAGAGAGAAAGATAAGAAGAGAGGGGAGTGCATAATTTTGTCACTCAATCTTAGACCATCTGAGTTTGAAGGAACCTAAAAATGGGGTCCAACATCCTCATTTCATAGAGGCAGTTAAGTGATGCCTTTATTGTTGTTCTTCTTTCAGTAAATCATTGGACCTAGCGATGGATACATCTGAATTCTAATCCAGCTTCAAACTCTAGCTGTATGATTCTGGGTAACACTGTAATAGACCTCACTAAGAGAGGCATAACTCCAGAAATAAGGAGGCAATAGATTTGCCAAATCTGGAATATCATGTAAACTATATGTACCACATTTTAGGGAAGACATTGAAAAGTAGAGAGACCAGAGGAGATCAACTAGAATGTAAAGTGTCTCAGTTTTATGCCACAAAAGAACTTCTTATTTTCATTATTTTCCCTTAAATGTAATGCATAACATATCTAATGCTCTTTCTACATAAGGGTCTTTCAAATCCTTCCATGGAGCTATTAAATCTCCTTGAGACTTATTGATTCCTTTAACTGAGTCTCATATAGGTCAAACTAGGGGGTCCTACACCATTCTAGTTGCCCTCCTCTGTGCTTTTTCCAGCTTATCAATGGCCTTTTGAAAATGTCATCTCCAGATAGATTTTTAAAAAATCAAAGATAAAAATAAAAGTCTAATGTCACACCAAAATATTGATAGCAGCACATTTGGGATAAGCAACGAACTGGAAATAAAGCTTATCAATCAGACACATGGTCTCTGAATGTAATGTATATTACATAGTAAAAAATGACACTAATAAAAAATTTAAAAACATGGGAAGTTTTGTATGACCCAATATTGTGTGAAATAAATAAAAACAAAGGAATAGTTGCACGATGAATATAACAATATAATTAAAAATCATCGAGGAATTCAAAAGAGTTGAAAAGCCAGTCTTCCCAGAGACAAACTGTTCCCTTTTTGTCAAAAAGATGGGAGACTACTGTAGCAGAATGGAGTACACATTTTCTGATATGATCATTTAATCAGATCTTTCATCTAAATATTTTTCTTCAGCAAAAAGGTGAGTTCAATTTCTAGGGAGGGTGAAGAGCAATATTTCCAGATATTCCCATGAAGTAAAAATCTGTAAAACTTTTTTTAAAAAGAAAAACAGGAAAACATGATGCCTAAAATTAAGTACAATACTCTAGATGTTGTCTAGCAAAGGCAGTAGAGTACAGATGCCCTATCACTTCATTATTCCTGGAAGCTTTGCCTCTCTATGTAATTAAAGATCTCATTAGCATTTATGCCTGCCATTTTATATTTTGAAGGATTCTAACATTAAAATTCTTAGAGCTTCTTCAGATGAACCACTCTCTAACCAGGCCTTCCCATTTATCACTTGTGATTTTTTGAACCCAAGTGCAAAACTTTACATTTGTCTCTGTTATATTTCATTTTATTAAACTTAACCCAATTTTCTAACTTGAGGTCTTTTAAAATCCTGAATCTGTTAATGTGTTATGTATTCCTTCTGTCTTTGTTTCATCTGTAAATTTGGCAAGAATGTAATTTATCTCTTTATCCAAATCATTTATAAAAATGTTAAATAACAAAGAGTAAAACACAAATTTCTGGGCAATCTACCTCCTTCCTGGTTGATATGAAACTACTAATGACTTCTCACTCCAAACAGTTCTGAATCTTTCTAATTGTGCTGGCTGTCCTAATGAAGTCTCCCTATCTTTTCCGCAAAAATCTCATGAAATAGTTTATTTAACTATGCTGAAATCTAGATAAATGACACAATCCCCACACACATTTAGAATACATAATTCATATAGATATATGATTACCCACAACAAATCCCCTAGGTCAGAGATGGTAAATAGGCCATTTGGCTATACTCTCAAAAGTGGCCTGAACTAGATAATTCCAAGAATTGAAAATTTTTTAAACAAAATATATAAAAATATAATAGAGCATATATAATGTTAAACTGTGGCTTTCAAAGTCAATATGACCATTAGGGATGTTTATGTATGGTTTAGTGATCTCTTTCTATTTGATTTGACATTTCTCCCCTAGGTTGTGAAGTAGTTCCAGATGACTTTCTATTTTATGCTAGAGTTATTAATAAAAGAGCCACTTGAGTTTTTCTAAGTAGAAAAGGGACATGGTCAGGCTTGCATGGTAGAAAATTCTTTTGGAAGTTCTACTGAGGATTAATTATAACAGGGAAAGATCCATTATCAGACTATTGAGATTATCTGCGCAAGGGATGATGAAAGGCTGAGCAAAGATGGTGGCCTTGTGAATGAAGAATGAGGATGGATAGAAGAGAGATTGTGAAAATAAAAGTAATCACATTTGGCAATTGCTTGGAAATGTGGAGTGAATAAGATTGAGGAAATGAGACTGTATTGAAGTTGTGAACGAAGATGACTGGGACGATGATAGTACTTTCAAGGAAAATAGTGAAATTCAGAAAATGAGTTGTTTTGGGAGGAAAGATATTAAGTTCTGTTTTGAATAAATTCAATTTGAGATGTTTCTGTGACATTCAAATCATTAGGGTCCAAATAGGTAGTTTGTTATATGGGACTAGAGTTCTATGGAGTGACCCAGACTAGATAAATAGATTTACTTGTCATCAGTGAAAAGATGATTAAAACACTGGAGATATAAATAACACTTTTATATTTGTAGAGCATTGGGGTTTTTCAAGTACTTTCACATTTATCATTTTATTTGATTCTTACAATCTTGGAAAGTAGATACTATGAGTATTATTATTCTATTCTCTGTCAATTAGGTGGAACAGTGGATAGAATGTTGGCCTTGGAATCAGAACCTGAGTTCAAATCTGTCCTCAAAAATTTACTATGTGGCCCTGAGCATGTCACTTAACTCTGTTTGCCTCAGTTTTCTCATCTGGAAAAGGAAATGGCAAACCATTCGGTATCCTTGCCAAGAAAACACCAAAAAGGATTATGAAAGGTAAGATATGCCTGAAAAATGATTGAACAACAAAAATCTCTATTCTTTTAATGATGTAAAGCTCAGAAATGTTAAATGATTTGCCCATTTGCAGAAATAGTATGTGACAGAACTGAATACTAAACCCAGGCCTTTTGTTTGGTGCTTTGGGGAACAATGGAAAATGATGAGGAAAGAAGGACAGAGGTGGAAAGACTAGACTATTAATTAATGTTTTTACCACTTCACAGTTGTATCTTGGGATAGTGACTTTGAAAGCAGTGGGTATGATGTTGTATGAAACCCATGATCAGTTCATTCTTCCATTCAGATTTCCATTCAGAGGCTTTAAATTTTGAAATGAAGAATGAATTGTTACATGTAAAAAATAATCATAAAATGTTAGTGCTGGAATGGACCTTATAGCTTAGATGGTAATAGAATCACAATATTTAGAAGTAGAAGGGACCTTAGAGAATAGTGAATCCAATTCTCATTTTATAGTTGAGAAAACTGAGGAACCTAATATGTTCAGTGATTTCTCTAAGTTCATATAGGTAAATAGCAGAGCCAATATTTGAATCTAGATCTTTTGACTATAATTTCAGTGTTCTTTCCATTATAGTATATGGTGCCTTCTGATTCCTTCATTTTACAATTGTGGAAATTGAAATAAAGTGAATCGCCCAAAATTTACAATTTAGTGGAAATAGGACCTAGATGTTTTCTACTTCCATTTTTCCATATTGTAAAAATGTAGCAAAGAAATGCAGTATGTAGTGAAGAAAAGGTTTCTATTTTCCATTCATCTCCAAGAAGTTTCCATGTTTATAAAATAAAACAAATCATTTTGAAAATGTTAACACTACTTAGCTTATTAATATAAAAATAGATAGTGTTTGACCTTCTGATGATTATTCTCAAATAAAACATGAAATAGGAAAATGCATGTTCCAAAGTGTCTATTATCAAGCCTGGTTTAGATTCCAATTCAAAAAGAATTTCCCTATTGATGGTGAGGACCTCCTAATACTTTCTCTGTCTCTCTCTGTTTCTTTCTCTCTCTATCTCTGTCTATCGCTGTCTCTGTTTCTCTCTCCATTGTTCACACAAGAAAATACAATTATGTGCCATACTCATAGAGGTGATTTACATTTCTATATCTGTATATACACATGTATATGAATACACATAAGCATATATACATATAAACTTATTCTCTCTATATAGATACACACATACATATATACACAGACACAGAGATACACACACACAGATACACACACACACATATAAAATGAGCCAGGCCAAAATTAAACAGGAAGAAGAGAGCACGCTAGATTGCAGATAGGGTGTTGTGCATTACTTTAATGATTCCAAATTTTTCCTTCAGAAAAAGAACCATCTTCATAACAATAATATTTGTCTACTATATGCCCACAGGTCACAAAACACCATTATCTCTGAAAAATAAAAGTTATAGTTCAAGAAATCTAGAGAAAGGCTTCTAGCATATTGTATGTATCCCTCTTACCTCTACCCCTTGGGAAGAATTTACAGGAAAATATGACAAAAGGAACACACAATGAGAAAGCATGCGTAGCTTATAATCTGTTCCATTAGAGAAAGTATCCATAGTAATGAGACCCCAGATCATCAGCCAACTAAGAAAGTTTATTCAAAGATAGAAGAAATACTGGAAAAAATTAAGAGAATAAATTTTACTGAATCAAAAATAATCAGAAATTCTGAATGCAATATGAAAAACCCCTCGAATGCCCCTGGAATGTTATATTGAAGATGAATAGATAAACAAATTCAGTAGTAAGGTACGTTGGTATTACAGTCAACCAAAGTCAGGTAAGACTCATTAAATATTTGCATTGTACCTTCCTTCCCTGACAGCAGGCTTTATCTTCTGGCACTTGTGTGACAGTGGGAACATTTAGATTTTAACATTTCATGAAATTCCTGGGCCTGAGGGCCACTTAATTCTTATGAGACTGGGTAAGTAGAAGTAGCTCTCTGCTGACATTTTAAGTACAGGTGGGTTATTGGTTACTTTGCATGGTGCCTCTGTTCAGGGTGGTTAATGGATGGAAATGGAGTATATCAATGGGCTTCCAAGGGAGAAGAACCTGATAAAACAATACATTTTTGTTTTCAAGGCTGGCAGCTCACTGCCTTAAATCCACAGTCATTTCTGTGCGCATTAATTTGGATGGTGTTAGCTAACTCTTCCTCCAATGTCCATGTAAGAATTCTAATAAATGACCACCTGTATAATGAAATCCCAGCTGGCGGTAGGGGTCTTACTCCATCAAGCACAGTGCTTTGGTTCTTAGCTAGTAGAAACTAACATGCTTCTATTACCACATTGAAATGGGATGTGTGTTGGGGGGCGGGGAGGGAGAGGAAGGGAGGTAAAGGTAAAGAGAGATGCAGAGAGAGACAGAGACAGAGAGACAGCAACAGAGAGAGACAGAAAGAGAGAGAGAGAATAAGAAAGGGAAGGAGGAAGGGGATGGGGAGGGGAGGAGAAGGAAGTGAAAATGACTTCTAGACTTGTTAAATATATATTTCCTGGTTAGGAAGTAAGTGAGATAATTTGGGAAAATAAACTTATGTGAATATTTCCTTTGCACAGTTGTCAAACAAATGGTCCTGCATGTATGGGGGGACATTTAATAGAAAAGACTTGGGAAGGACACTGTTGCCATTTTGAAGTAAAGATATGTGGAAGATAAATTAAACTCTTATATCCACAGAGAGAAGAACTAGGACCAATGAATGAGTAGAAATTAGCTAGAACTAGGTTTTAGATAAATACAAGGATAAATTTCCTATGGGAATTTCCAGAAGTTAAATGGGCTACTATCATTCCTTATAAATAGAGTGGTTCAAGAAGAGACTGCATGACTAATGCTTTGTGTAAGGGTTAGCTTAGGTGATCTCTAAAATCTATTTCTGTTATGAGAGTCTATGCTCCTATGATTAGGAGGTACTTTATTCATATTTTCTTTTCTTCTTGCTTTCTTTTTAATAATTGCCCTCATATGTCATCCTCAAGTATTATATCATCATCGCCTTATGAACATATCTCTGCCTTATTAAGATTATATGCATTTACTTCTGTTCTTTTTCATGGATTTTTTAGATCTTGATCGATTTGTAATTAAATGAGTTAATGTACATAAAGTATTCTGCAAAATTTAAAGCATTATATAAATATTTTATTATTTTGATTACTATCATTGTTTTTAATCATCTTATCAATGCATATGTCCTCTAATGATTCTGGTTACAAGCTATTCATGCTTGCACTTCCTGTTTGACTTGTATTTATATACCCTTATACACCTTCTGTGGGGTGTCTCCATGCAGTATGCTGAGGGTCTTATTTGAGTTCTCTTCTGTTGTGTGGATATCCATGTTGCTAGCAGGCTCTCTGTGGCTATCCCTTCTTTTAGACATGGGAACAGCCAGTTTTCTTAGCTGGTCATGCAATTCTTTGATTACATCCTTTATTCCTACACTTGACTTGTGTAGTTCCTCATTTGTAATGTGTTAAAAAAAAAAAAAACTGCTCAGTTCTATCATGTGCCAACACTCTGTGCTTTAAAGTAACTTAGTGCCTCAGGACACACTGGCCCTTTTCAAAGCAGCTGTGTTTACTTGTAGGAAGGGTCTCAATCCTATCCTCGTTGTAGCACCATTTTGACATATTGATTCAAGTGTTTTGATGGGAAATTGAAGTTACATTTGGACTTATTAAACACATATTTAAGAGAAAATGCCTCCTTAAAAATGATTTTATTTTTCCCAGTGAGACCAAGAACAAAGAGATTTGAAAATTTGATGTGATTGGAGATATTAACAAGAATTAATGAAATGTCATTAATGCTCAACTATAGGCAGTAATCGAATAATTTTTCTTAAAATAGAATCGTTTGATTACTGAAATGAGATTGCTACTAAAAATGCTAAATTTGACAGTGGTGAGGTTGGTTTTTTTTTTTTTTTTCTTTTGCTCATTGTCAAGAGACAGCATGACAGAGGAGATAGATAACTTGCACAAAGCTAAGAAGACTCGGGTTTAAATTCTGACATATACTGACATTATGACTAATGCATAAATTTCTTAATCTAAGCATCCAACTCTCTAAGACAAGTTACAAAGAAGATGACAGCCTATGTTGTATTGTTTTCCCATACTAAGTTTCTATATTATAGTGAAATCACAATTGTAGTCCCTTTGCCAACCCCACCCCCCTTCTTTTTGAGACAATTAGGGTTTTGTGAGTAGACCATGTATTTGAGGTCAGATTTGAACTCAGGGCTTTCTGACTCCAGGACCAGTTTCTCTATTTGCTGCACCACCTAGTTTCCACTAACCCTTCCCCCCACTAGATATTTCAACAAGTTGTTTGTTTCAGATTTCATTGCTTCCCAGTATGACGACTCTGTGTTTATCTGATCAGTACTCCCATTGCTCCATGAACAAGCAATGTTCATTTTTCTTTCTTCCCTAGACAAAATATACCTGAAGTATAATGTTCAGAACAACACATTTTAGAAACAAAATTCCTATGGTAGAGAACATCCCGGGGGAAAATTATGGTGATAATGACAGCTAGAGGACAACATGTACAGAACATTGAACCCAGAGTCTACAGGATCTGTATTCAAATATGCACTCAAATTCTTACTATGTGTCCGTGAATTAAGTCACTTAATCTGTCTTCATCAGTTTCCCCATCTATAAAATGGGGATAGTAAAAGTACCTGACTCCAAGGATTTTGTGAGGATCAAAAGAAATGATATTTGTAAAGAACTTTATGAATTTTAAAATGCTATGTAAATGGTAGCTGGTAGCTATTGTGAAGATGGAAAAGGGTATAGATTTTAAGCTGTTTAAGGACTGGATGAAGGACTTAAGAAGTTTAGTGTATATAGGAAAAAATGAAGAGAAAACATAATTGCTATGTTCAATAGATAGTATCATGTGAAAGAGAAGTTACTAAAGACTTATCCTCTTTGATCCTAGAACCAGAACTAGGGAGGGATTGGCATAAAAATATTAAGGAAAAAATTCTGAACAATCAGGGCTTCTAAAAAGAGGGCTGGGTCACTTGGAAAACTAATGGTTTTTCCTCTCATTGAATATCTTCCAACATAGGTTAATCCCTGCTCAGGTATACTTTAGGGAATTCTTTTTTAAGGTATAGGTAGGATTACAGGGTGTTCCATGACTTTTCCAACTCCAAATTAAGAATCTGTTCTATGTATTGTCTTATTTTTTGAGTATCCATTCATCATATTCCTTTCAATTGAAAGTCTTTATTCTTTCCCCACTGTCACTTATTTAAATCAGTGAATCAGTGATCACATCATAGTCTGGAAATTATTCTGTCTCTTAAAGAACAATAAAAAAATACAAGATGCCATGACAGACAACTTTGGATACCTTAAATTTAGTTTTTGTACATAAAGAATCATCCCTAAGATTAACCTATTAGTGACATAATCCTTCCTCCTTATGATTTATTTATTTAGATAATTTTCTTGGGTGATACTCTTGGAAAATAGGTTGTGTGACTATTAATGCAACATGTCAAGGAATACATTTGGCATCTCACAGATGTTTCTTCCTTTCTTGATAACATATGAGTTAGTGTGGAACTGTCCTGGCAAGGACACAAGATGGATAGAGTGATCTGAAAAGCCCCCTAAAGTTTTTTTTCTTTCTTCAGAATATTTCTCTCTTTAGTTTTCCTCTAGCCCTTACATTTACATTGTTCATCTTTTTTTCTAATCTAATACATCATACTTTTTTTTTGAATTGCAATTTCTTTATTTTCAAATTCACAAAAATCATTTCTCTTGTGAGCCAGGAGAAGTATTAAAGTGCCAGTTTTTACTGAAAGGGCCTTCAGAAGTCTGACTCTAGATAATTAGAGTTTTTAAAATAGTGGCAAACTGCTTTTTTGTTTTCCTAAAGTTCTAAAACTCTTCGGTTTACACTATGAGTACAAATAGATCCTTTTAGTGGGCTTTCCTTTAAAATTGCTTTTACTATCAACTCTCAAACAAATTTCCAAATTACTTTACACACACATTGAAATCATTTATCTGTTGGTCACATTAAAAAAGCCATAAAGTTATCAAATAATATACCATCATATTTATCAATCTTAGAGTCATACCACTTTCAATGTCCCAACTATAACAGACTGTGTCACTCCCCTGAATATTTTCTTTGTATTCTAAGCAACCAGAAGTGGAATAAGTTGCCCTGGGAGGTGGTGGGTTCCCTCTCCTTAGGGATCTCTAAGCAAAATATGGATGACCATTTATTAGGACTGTTTTATAAGAGATTTTGATTTAGATTCATTTTGAACTAACCAACCTCTGAAGTCTCTTCCATTTTTGAGGTTCTGTACTTCCATGATTAAGTCAGCTTTTATTATCTTAACAAATTTCATTCAATTTAATTTAATTTAATTCAATATTATAACCACTTGAGGAGTTCACCAGCAATAGGAGATTCTATGGTTATATAATTATCAGTTCATATAATGTTAAACATGGAATGGTTCTTAGATGATGTAAATTCCAACCTCTCATTTTATGGAAAGGAAAATGTATCCTATAGAAGATAACCTGTTTGCCCAAGATCTTGCCACAGCAACAGTGCTAGAAGTCAAATCTTCATACCCTGACTCCCAGTCTAGTACTATATTTGGTAGACCAATTATCTTTCTCTTTCAAACATTTTTCTATTTGGATGACAAAGTGGGGCTTGAACTATAAAATAGAAGAGAAGAAAATATAAGGCAGGAGAAGACAGAAACAATCCAAACATTGATCTTTCTTTGTATTGCTATCTCAGAGTTAAGGAACTAGACTTATGATTCAATTTTCAATGCCTCTTCTTGTGTGCCATTTTTTTTTTGTTTCATCTCTCATTCATTAAGAACATATTCTATGTAAAAATGGATTGTGGAACATTTGATTTTAATAAATGTTTAAATATTCTCAATCATGTTAATAACTCTAGCTTCTTAGTAAGAAGACACTCCAATGACAGTGACTAATAATTCTATTTATCTTTCAACTCTAATTTAAATGAAATAGGAGACTTGATTTATTCTCTAAATGCTTGAAATTGTTGCACAAGATGACCATAGTGTGCCAATTAAAATAGTAATAGTAAACATTAGGGAGAACTTTTATCAGCAAAATTAAATTAGAGAAATGGTTTAGGAACAATTAAATGGCCCCTCCAGGAAAGTTGCTTGTATTTACTTTTCCAGAGACTTTGGCACAATTGTTTGCCTTTATTCTGATTAGTGTTTTAAATAGTTTGATACACAAGCATTTTCTTCTTGAAAATTGAAGGTTATCAGTGTCTCTACTGGGCCCGTTTCCCAAAAAAATCAGAAAAAAAGGGAAAGGACCTACGTGCACATAAAATGTTTGTAGCAGTCCTTTTTGTAGTATCAAGAAACTGGAAACTGAGTGGATGCTCATCATTTGGAGAAAGGCTGTTATGGAATGTTATTGTTCTATATGAAATGATCAGTAGGATAATTTCAGAGAGGCCTGGAGAAACTTACATGAACTGATGCTAAGTGAAATGAGTAGAACAGGAGAATATTGTACATAGAAATAGCAAAATTATATAATGACAAATTCTGACGAACATTTTTTTTTTTTTTTTTTTTTTTTTTTTTTTAGTAATGAGATGATTCAGGCCTCTTCCAATGTTCTTGTGATGAAGAGAGCCATCTATACCCAGAGAGGGTTGTGAGGACTGAGTTGGATCATAACATAGTATTTTCACCTTTTTGGTTGTTGTTTGCTTGCATTTTGTTTTCTTTCTAATTTTTCCCCCTTTTTAACATTATTTTTCTCATGCAGCATGATAATTGTGGGAATATGTATAGAGGAATTGGACATGTTTAACATATTGGATTACTTGCCATCTGGGGGAAGAAGAGAAAAGGAGGGAAAAAATTTGTAATACAAGGTTTTGCAAGGGTAAATTTTGAAAATGATCTATATATATCTTTTGAAAATAAAAGGCTTTAATGAAAAAAGAAACCACACACATACAAAATTTAAAAAAAATTAAAATTCAAGGCTGTTGTTCAGAAAAACAACTTGGAAAAAGTCACAAACTGTTTATAATCTTATTTTTTCTTTTTCTTTTTTAATTTAGTATTTTTCTCAATTTATATTTAAAACTTTTGAGCTACAGATTTCTCTTTATTATCCTCACCCTCAGCCCCCATTAAGAAACTACATGTGAAGTTATGAAAAACATTTCTAGAAAAGTCATATTATAAAAGAAAACATAGATCTTCCATTCTAAAAAAAGACAAATAAAGTATGCTTCAATCTATATTCAGACACAATAAGAAGTTCCTTCTTGGGATAGGATTTTTCATCATAAATCTTTCAGAGTAATCATGAATCATTGTACTATTGAAAAGAGCAAAGACATTTACAATTGATCATCAGAACATTGCTATTACTTTTTTTCCCCTGAGGCAATTGGAGTTAAGTGACTTGCCCAGAGTCACACAGCTGGTAAATGTTAAGTGTCTGAGGTCAAATTTGAACTTAGATCCTCCTGACTTAAGGACTTAGGGTACTCTATCCATTGTGCCACTTAGCTGCCATATGAAGATAATACATTTCACTTTACTTCAATTAGTGGAAACTTTTTAAAAATTAGAATAATTTATTGTTCATCTTTCCTCAAGTTCTTTCCTCTATAAGGCACTCTCCAAATAGCTCCCAAATTAATATCAATATTAATTTTGATTGAATTTGATTGATTAAATTTGATTGAATAAGATTGATTGATAATAAATATCAATATTAAGACAAAAAGTCATGGAAGACTTTCAAGGTTTTTTCTTAGAGCATCCTACTCATCATTTCCCATAGAACAATAATATTCCATCCTACTCACATACCACATTTTATTCAGCTCTTCCCTTAATTGATGGACATCCCCTCAGGTTCCAAGTTTTTGCCTCGAAAAGGAAGCTGCAATAAATATTTTTGAATATATCAGTTTTTCCTTTTTAAAAACTCTCTTTTAGGATTCATGCCTACCTGGTATTGTTAGGTCAAGGGAGATGCATGAATTTATAGCCCTTTGGATATAGGTCACATCTTTTGATCATTTATCAGTTGGAACATGTTCTTTTTTTTTTATAAATTTGAATCAATTTCCTTTGTGTTTGAAAAATGAAGTCTTATCAGAAAAACTTGCTTCAAAATTATTTTTGACAATTACTATTACTAACTGTATTCCCCCCATTTATTCTAATCTTTCTTGCCTTTCATCCTGTAGTATTTTGCTACTGACTATTCCTTTCCCCAATATGTTCTCTCTTTTATCATTCTTTTTCCCCTTCTCACATCCCTCTTATTTTCCTGCAGGGTAAGATATATTGCTATATTCCAATTGAATATGTATGCTTATTTGAGCCAAGTCTGATGAGAGTTAGGTTTACTCTCTTTCCTTCTTTCCCTCTTTTCCTCTCCACTGTATAAGCTTTTTCTTGCCTCTTTTTTGGGCAGATAATTTATACCATTTCACTTTCCACTTTTCCTTTCTCTCAGTACATTCCTCTCTCACATTTTAATTTAATTTTTAAAAGATATTATACCTTCATATTCAATTCACACTTGTGCCCTTTCACTATATACTTCTTCTAGCTGCCATTAATAATGAGAAAGTTCTAATAAGTTACAAATATCAACCTCCCATATAGAAATGTAAACAAATAAATCTTATTAAGTCCCTTATGATATCACTTTCCTGGTTACTTTCTTATGCTTCTCTAATGTCCTATTTTTCAAAATCAAAATTTCTATTTAGCTCTGATCTTTTCATGATGATTGCTTGAAAATCCTGCACTAGGACTGCATGCTGGACTCCCATCCTAGTGTCCAGAACTTTTCTGCTGACTTTCTAAATTGTCTTCTGTTGGAAAATGTTCTACTCTGTATTTTTTGAATATTCTGAGGCTCTAAAATTTGGTTAGAGTCATTATTTAGAGGAATTTGGAGTGGTTTTGTGGAGAAGTTGGGTGAGTTCCTGCCTTTATTCTGCCATCTTGGTTCCATTTTTATTTTTATAATCTTAAACTGATGTATCTCATTATTGGATAGTTTACCACTAGGAGATCATGCAGAAAGCAAAGTCTCATATATACCAACATCCATTGCTGTGAAAGCAGACCTGAACAAAGCATGTGCCCTTAAATTGGTGATTAGGTGAAGAAATTATGGTAAATGGATGTAATGGCATATAAGAAGTGTTGATTAGAAAGAATTTAAAGAAATATGGGAAAATTTGCATGAAGAATGGATAGAGCAGAAGTACAACATATATACCTCTAAACTGTTAAAAATAGCAGTAAAAACCCCACTAAAATACAAGCAAATTGATTAATTGCATTGAGCAATTTTGATCCAACAGAACAGATTATTCAACATGTTTTCTTCCCCCATGATAGAGAAGTGGGGGAATATAGGAATGAAATTTTGTAGATAAATAGGAAATGATATAGTTATGTCAGTTGGTTTTGCTTAATAATTCAGTTAATAAGTAAGTATTAATCACTTACTGTGTGTCAGGCACTATATTATATGCTAGAAATGTAAATATAAAGAATAAACCAATGCCTACTTGTAAAGAATGGGCATTTTAATTTAGGAAACAATTCTTATATGTATAGATATAATCATAATTTTAAATTAAATAGATACAAATATATTAAAATAGTTAAATACAAGGCAGTCTGGAAGTCAATAAAAATCATACACTTAATAGATTTATTAAGTACATAATAAACATTAGGATTACAAAAAAAAAAGACACACTATATAAAGAATAGAAAGACTTAATGGAGGCATTAGAATTAAGAGTGTTTGGAATAGACTTCCTATACAAGATGAGATTTTAGATGAGTTAAAGGAAGCTAGTAGAGAGAGATGAAGTAAGAGAACATTAAAGGCATGGGGGACAATCAGAGAAAATGTGCAAAGCCAAGAGATATAATGTCTTGATTATGAAACATGGAAAGGCTAGAGTCACTAGATTGAGAATACAGGCCTAGAGAAGAAGGTTTAAGAAGACTTGAAAAGGATGAGCAAGCTAGATTATGAAGATATTTGGATGAAAAATAGAGTATTTGATCCTGGGAGCTATAGGGAATCATGGGACTTTATTGAATAGATGGGTGACATGACTGTACCTGTGCTTTAGGAAAAGTACTTTGGTGGCTGCATGGAGGATGGATTGGAGTGGAAGAGATTTGTGGCAGGCAGACTGGTCATCAAGCTATTGTTGCTGTGTAAGTGTGAGGTGATGAAGGTCTGTACCAGAGTGAATCAGTGTCAGAGGAGAGAAAGGAACACAAAGAGATATTTTAAAGGCCTTGGTAACAGAAGATATGTGAAAAGATTGTGAAGGGTAGAAGATAACACCTCTCTTTTAGCTTGAGGGTTTAGAAGGGAAGCTAGGGAATATGGAAAGGCTTTATGTATAGAAGGTGGTACTTGAGATATTTCTCAAAAAAAAAAAACAGGATTCTATGATGTAAAAGTAAGGATGTATTCATTTCAGGCATGTGGGAGATGAAGAATAATTTGTGAGAGAGAGAGAAAGTAAATTTGGCTAGATGGCAGAAATGAAATGGGAGAGCAATGAGTCTGGAAAGATAGATTATGGCTAGTTTAAAAGATAAACAGTCAGTATACATATTTACCCTAGAAGCAATAGGAAGTCATTGGAGATGACTGAGAAAGCAAATCATATGATCACACTTTGGCAACAATATTCAGGATGGACTGTAGTTATGGGAAACTTAATTTTGTGTGTGTGTGTGTGTGTGTGTGTGTGTGTGTGTGAGAGAGAGAGAGAGAGAGAGAGAGAGAGAGAGAGAGAGAGAGAGAGAGATTATTAAATGGGGAAGAAGAGAGAAAAAAAGACATCAATAAAAGTTCTTTTTAAAAAATTATGGGTTTCCCCATATGGTCAGATTTTTTTTTC
The DNA here is from genome assembly GCF_016432865.1 of Antechinus flavipes. Classification (NCBI taxonomy): domain Eukaryota; kingdom Metazoa; phylum Chordata; class Mammalia; order Dasyuromorphia; family Dasyuridae; genus Antechinus; species Antechinus flavipes. Next base: position 198,941,881 of record NC_067399.1, read on the forward strand.
TTATTGCCTTAGCCTTCATTAATCTGCATGATAGTAGTAAATGATCAAAAAAAGAAAATTGATATAAACAAAATCCGATGTACAAAATATAAGAGAGAAATAGAGACAGAGAGAAACTGATACACATACACATACACACAGAGAGAAACAGAGACAGAGAGACACACATACAGAGAAAGAGAAAATAAAAATCTGCTTAAATTGTTCAAATTTCACTTTGATGTATAAGAGCCAAATCATCTAATTTACCATAAAATAGACAAAAGATTTTAACAATATAGTTCTATGATATTATTATAGGACCATGGCTTTAAAAAATAGGAGGGGATCTTAGAGATAATCTACATTTTGCAGAAAAAGAAACTAAGAATTCAGTGAGGGATAGAAAACTACTCCAAAATATACAAGCATACAAACAGTATATTGTTAAGTCGGAATTTGAGTCCATGTCCAAATATTGAATTTAGTATTCTTCTTCAATACCAAAATATTCTCTCCATGGAGGAATAATCTTAAATGAAAAAAAAAGTCCATCATTTTATTGTTTTCTTTCCCCCACCCCAGTTCTACTCTATAAAACAGCTAAGAATGTCAAGTGGTAAAAGAAGAAACCAGATATATAAATCTCTCCACCATGCCATTGGCTCTTGTCATATGCATAACCCAATACAAATACCAATATGCCATTTAATTCTTTGGACTACCCCCAAGATCATATTACAAGCTCCCTCTACCCTTCAAAGGACACCTCCTTCACAATGATGCTCCTTGAGAAAATGAAAATGGTCTTCATGGAATTACACAGCCTACTAAACCAAGAACACCAAGGATCCCAATAAAGATTAAATGGGAGTCTGGCTAATAATATATCCCCCCTACACCATGCACCTCAGCATTGCTTTATTAAAATCAAAACTACTTTCAGCAGCACAAGACATGACTAAGGTTTTCAGGGAATCACTCCATAGAAGTATAGTAAAAATTAGCAAAAGTAGTTTATACTAAAAAGCAAAGTAGTTTATACTAAAAGAACTTCAGGGACAAAGACAAAATGGTGGGCCAACAGGCTGCAACTCAGCTAAACTCTCCCAATATTAATCTCTAAACAACTTTAAAATAATGCTTCAAATTGAATTCTGGGGAATCAACAAAAGGTTGGAGTGAGATATTTTTCCAGGCTGAAACAATTTAGGAGATTAGTAGGAGAAACCTGTCACAATACTAGCAGCAGACCTTGGAGACAACTGCAATAGCAGCCGCAGGAGCACTCGATCATAGATGATAAGGGAGTCAGACAATTGATCAGGAAGAGACAAGGAACTTATACACAGCTCTAGGATATAATTCTAGGGTAAAGTAAAACTCTAATGCTTGAGACTACAGCAGAGTAGGGACCCAGGTCTCAGTCCAATAGCAGAAAGAGAGCCCGGACACTTGCAGTTACAGGAGATCAAAGGACCTGGTCATAGTTCAAGGTCTAAGAAGACTGCTGTGGTAGGAGAGCAAAATACTTTCCTTAGTAAAGATCAGAGTACAAAACAGTAAAGCAGTGACTACATCTCTATTTGAATCATAACACCTTTTAAATACAGAAAACTTATAGATACCCCAAAACTAGCTCTGAAAACAGCATTACAAAAAATCTCTGAAGTTTGAAACAATACTCTCTCCTTCCTGAAAGCATAGCCCATTTTTAACATAAAATTCAAAGTCAAGAAATAGACTGGGAAAAATGAGGAAAAAAAAAAAACAACTTCACCATAAAAACAAACCAAAAACTACTGTGTTGAAAAGGAAGATCAAGACACAAATTCAGAAGACATAACTGTTTAAATAGCTATTAGCAAAACCTCAAAGAAAAATATGAATTGGACAAAAGCCCAAGAAGAATTCTTGGAAAAGTTCCCCAAATATCTAAAATTTAAATAAGAAATATAAAGGAAAAATTGGGAAATGAAATGAGAGTAGTGCAATAAATTATGAAAAGATAAACACCAGCTTGGTAAAACAAACAAAAAATGTACTGAAGAAAATTACACATTTAAAAAATGAAAGTGATCATATGGTAAAAGAAACATGCATTGGAGAGAATTCCTTAAAAAGCAGAATTAGCCAAATGAAAAAAGAGTTGCAAAAGTTCACTGAAAAAAACTAATTTCTTTTTTCTTTTTATTATTCTTAATTCATTCATTATTTATTTAATAAAGCTTGAAAACAATTTCTTAAAAATTAGAATTAGGCAACTGGGGGAGAGAAAACAATAAAATAATAAAATGATTACTTTTATCACAGTTGGTTTGAAGAGGGAATAACATACACACTCAGGTTTTAAATTAAATAAAAGAGATGGTAGATTAAGGGAGGTTATGGTCAGAAAGAAAACAGACATTTAAAGAGGGATAGGATAAAAAAAGAGAGAGAAAAGGATAAATGAGAAAATAAGATTGAGGAAAATATGTAATTAGTAATAATAACTATGCATATGAATGGGATGAATCCAGTCATAAAGTGGAAATGAATAGCAGAATGAATTAGAAACCAGAATCCAATAATACATTGTTTAAAAGAAACTCATTAAAAGAAATGGAAATACATATACACAGAATAAAATAAAGGGCTGAAATAGAATCATTATGCTATAGCTGAAAATAAAAAGACAATAAAATGTATAAAATATGCATAAAATGGCATAACACAGATTCTTAAAGAAAAATTTAAGAAAGTGACAATATAAAATACTTAGAGATCTGCTTGTCAAGAAAAACTCAGAATCTATATAATACAATGACAAAATACTTTTCACACAAATAAAATAAGATTTTAACAACTGGAGAAATAATAATTGTTTATGGGTAGACTGGACCAGTATAGTAAAAATAACACACCACCTAAATTCACTTATTTACTCAGTGCTAGACCAGTCAAACTACCAAAGAATTATTTTGTAAAACTAGAAAAGGTAATTAACTTCATAAAAACAACAAAAAGGTCATAGATATCAAAGGAATCAATAGAAAAAAATGTAAAGGAAGGTGACCTACTAGTAATAAATCTCAAACTGTACTGCAAAGCAACAATCAATTTGATTACTAGTTAGGAAATAGGTGGATTATTAGTGGTAAATGACCAAGGCAGTTTAGTTTTTGATAAATTCATAGATATAAGCTTTGGGAACAAAAATTCACTATTTTACAAAAATTTCTGATAAAACAGGAAAACAGTTTGAAACCAACATTTCATACCACACACCTAAATAAGTCAAAATGGATTTACGTGATTTAGATAAAATGGTGATGTTATAAGCAAATTAAGAGTGCATGGAAAATTTTGCTTGTCAGATCTATAGCTAAGGGAAGAATTTATGACTGAATAAGAGTAGTAGTAAGTACTAAATAAGAGTAGTAAGTATTAGGAAGTAAAATGGATACTTTTGATTACATTAACTAAAATATGTTTGCACAAACAAAACCAATGTAGTCAAGGTTAGAAGGAAAGCAGAAAACTGAGGAAAGAATGTACCAAAAGTTTACCTGATAAAGACCTCAGTTCTCAAATGTTGTTAAATGGAAAAGACATAAGCAAGAAATTTTCAGAGGAAGACATCAAAACTATTTACAGTAATATGAAGAAATGTTCTAAATCACTATTTATTAGAGAGATAGCAAATAAAACATCTCTGAGGTATCAATTTCCTACCTTTCAGATTGACTAATAGAAAAGGAAATTGACAAATGTTGGAGGGGATGTGGGAAAATTGTGACATTAATGTGATGTTAGTGGAGTTGTAAATTGATCCAATCAGTCAGGAGAGCAATTTGGAACTATGTACTAAGCTAAAAACAAACAAACAAACAAACAAACAACAACAACAACAACAAAAACCATGAATCCCCCTTGGCTCAGCAATACTTCTACTAGGTCTATACCCTTAAAGAGATCAATGAAAAAGAACCTATATCCTTTGGTTAATGGTTGAACAGGTGTGGTATATGATTGTGATGGAATACCATTGTGTTATAAGAAAAGAGAAAGCATGATGGTTTTAGAAAAATCTAGGAAGACACATGAACTGATACAACGAAAGCAAATAGAACCAGGAAAACACTGTACACAGTAACAACAATATTGTACAATGATCTGCTGTGAATGACATAGCAATACAATGATCCAAGACAATTCTTAAGGACTTGGATGAAAAATGCTATTGATTTTCAGAAAAAAAGGAAAGGAGCCTCCAGAATAAAGTGAAGCATATATTATTTTATTTTATTGCTATATTTTTGCAACATGGATTATATGAAAAGAGGTTTTGCATAATTTCACATGTATAATTGATATCACATCTCTAGACCTTTCAATGGTTATATTATGAGAGGCAAAGAATTCAGAACTCAAAATTTTTAAAACCCAAAATGTTTGAATACTTTTATAAAATGAAGTTTTTGAAGGGCATGTATTTTTGTTTTGATGATGATGATGATGATGATATATCAGAACTGAATGATTAACTTATTTGATCCTTTAATTTTATGCAGAAGATTCAAGTGTAGAGATTTGCTCATAGACACACAATTAAAGAATGGAAGTTGGAATGTAATCCTGGTCACTTGGTTTTAAATTTTCCCCCCTAAATCTTAATCTTTTTCTTTGAGGCTTTTGGAACTACCAAACTTACTGAAGACTTCATCAAGCCAGATGGAAAGAAAAAGGCAAGTTTCAAACAGACAGCAGGAAGGTAAAAAGAAAGTGAGCTCAGACAGGAATATAGACAAGTTTAACAAGTGATAGGACAGATAAGGATAGAGCTTTGATTTTTACTGGTTACAGGGGAAAGGGGAAAATATAGACATTCCACGTCTTGTAACTGGTGTCTTTTAATTCATGCAAGGTTTTTTGGACAAAATGAGCACTTTTTTTTTTTCAGAGGCTGAGAAAAAGCCAGGTTTTTGTTATAAAATCACATAGTGTTTGGAGATTAATGCAATTGATTCAAATTCCAGTTTCACTACTAACTAGCTTTGGATATACCATTTCCTCTGTTTGGGTTTTTAATTTTATGTCAGGGATTCTTAGTTTGTGGTTCATAGACAGATTTTGAGAGTCTATGAATTGATATGGGAAAAAACATTTTCATTAAATTCTAATGAAAATATAACATTTCTTTTCATCATAAATTACTCAACAAACTGTTATTTGACTTTAGCAATCTGCCAAAGGGGTCCATGTTATAAAGGTTAATTATCCCTAATGAGGCTCTACTGCTATTCTACCTCTAAATCTTCTGATAATAATGTTGATGAAGGTAGGAGAAAGGAATCCTTTTTCAAGTGTATTCTTTTAATGGTGGGGAAAGAATCTCTTTGTAATCTTATATTCATCTTTCTCTGAAGAACAGAGAATTTTCTGTCCTGGTAAAGGGCCATCCTTTTAAAGAAACTGAGAGTATTTAACCTGCATGACAGCAAACTTGGGGGAAATGGTAGTAATCTTTAAATATCTGAATTTAAATAAATTCAGATATTTTGGAAAAGAGATTAGATTTAGGTGTTTAATCTCGGAAGGCACAAGTAGGAGCACTGGACAGAATTTTTCAGAAAGGGAGATCTAAATTCAATATAAGAAATGTTTCCTTACAATTAATGTTAACTCAAATTGGAATGGGTTTCTTCTGGAGGTAATGAAATTCCAATACTAGATCTTCAAGGGAAGTATACATGACCATTTATTTGGAATGTTCTATTCAGAGAAGCTTGGATCAAATGACTTTTGAGACCTCTTACAATTGATTATGGTTCCAACATGCAAATTTATGACTGGACCCTAGCTTCTCAACCATTATTGTTTACTGTACTGACAGAAATGGTGTTTAATGACAACAATGTTGCTAATGGACTTCTTTTTTATGGATTTCAGTTTCTTTTCTTAAAAAAAAAAAAACCTGCAATAAACAGTAGTAGCTAATGAAAAGTAAACAAACAAACAAATAAAAACATGTCCACATCAGCATTTCTATTCCAGGGTACAGGAATCCAGCCTTATGTTATTTATGACATGTAAATCGGAAAGCCAAGTGCTTATCCTCTGACAAATAAAGTCTAAGATTAGTCTGACAACAGTGCAACCAGGCGAGCAGTATAGCACATCAAGTTAATAAAGACAAACCCTGGAATAAAAGAGGAAATTTTAATCGGAGAACAAGGTTTTATGACTAATCAGCCTTCCTGTTTGGGAATCTGAAGATGCATCAGGCACCCTGTGGATGGAGAATGATCTGGCTGCCGTGTGTTTATTCACACTGAGACTGCATTTTCATCTTCACTTAATTCTGGGCAGGAGAAGAGGAGGAAGGAATAAAAAGCCAACACTGCTTACTAGAATAACTCATCAAGCAAAGGCTAAGGCATTTTATTTGACCAGGATGGTGTGTTTCAGGGGGAAAAAAAGAGAATTACCCACATTATTAATTATGATAGATAATGCACATTGGTTCTGAAAACATATTTGATTCTTTCCTTGACCTTCTGGTGAATAATATATCCCATGGGGTTGTGTTCAAGCATAAGGGGTGAATTAACATAGGGCAATGGAATAGCATCTGTTAAACTACTGCTCCCTGTGGACTAAATAATCCCTTCACAGAGTAAAAAGCTGAATTCATCTCACAAAGGCAAGAAAATTAATATGAAGGAAGCTATAGTCATAGACAGTACTTTGAGTGTATCCACTGGTGTGGGGAATTCTAAGCAAGGATAATTTTACAGGTGAGGTATTTGTATGCCATCTCATCTCTATAAGGTATCACTTCTCCAGGTTCAGCCCTGACATAGATTGGGAGTAGATCTTTGATTTCATTGTGTTATACGTAAGATCCTTTTGAGGAAACTCTATCTCCCAATTCAGGACAATCCCTTTTCAATGCTATAAAGTCATAAAGAATTACCTAGAGTACTGAAGGCTTAAGTGGTTAGTAAGCTTCAGAGATGGGACTTTTGTTTCAGGTCATCTGAGATCCGAGTCTGGCTCTCCATACACCATGCTCAAGTAAGATTTCCAAAATCAAGTGACCTTGGACAAGTCACTTAACTCCCCAAACTATGTTTGCTTATATGTGAAAGGATGGCATTACCAGGAATGTCAAAGAAGTGGTTTTTATTCCACTATAGTTTATATTAAAGGGCTATCAAGTTTTCTTTCTACTTTAAAAATCTCAGGTGTTCTTTTTAAATTATGAGTTTGAAGATAATTTTAATAAATTCAAATGGTAGCATGTTACCTTAATTAGAAAATATAAACTCAGTTTGATATCTTAAGTTCTTCACAACCTATTGTCATCTTTATATACCATACAGTACAGCCAAATCCTCCTTCACTTTTACGGTATCCCATGCCTATATATATTCTTTTGTCTCATCTACTATTTAGAATCCTTATTTTCTTTGAGATGTAACTTAAATAAAAACTTCTACAGGAAGTCTTTCCTTACACTTTCCCTCTATCCCTAGGTACTTTTGTCTCTTAGTACAAAATGCACATATACAGATACATACTAACAAGATTTTTTTTAACCTAGTAAAGCTTTTTATTTACAAAGCATATGCATGGGTAATTTTTCCAACATTGACCCTTGAAAAATCTTTTGTTTCAAATTTTCCTGTCCTTCCCCCTCACCTTCTCCTAGCAGAAATACATGTTAAATCCAATATGTATATATATTTATACAGTTCTCTTGTTGCACAAGAAAAATCAAATCAAGAAGGAAGAAAAAGAAAAACTGAAAAAGAAAACAAAATGCAAGTGAATAACAATAGAGAGAGTGGGAATATTATGTTGTGTTCCACACTCTGTTCCCGTGGTTCTCTCTCTGAGTGTACATGGCTGTCTTCATCACTGCACAAGTGGAACTGGTTTGAATCATCTCAATGTTGAAGAGAGCCATGTCCATCAGAATTGATCATTATATAATCTTCTTGTTGCTGTGTATAGAAATCTCCTGGTTCTGCTCATTTCACTTTGCATCAGTTCATGTAAGTCTCTCCAGGCTTCTCTGAAATCATCCTACTGGACGTTTCTTATAAAAAAAAAGTATTCTATAGCATCCATATACCAAAATTTATTCAGCTGTTCTCCAATTGATGGGCATCCATTCAGTTTCCAGTTTCTAGCCACTATAAAGAGGGCTGCCACAAACATTTTTGCACATGTGGGTCCCTTTCCCTTCTTGAAGATCTCTTTGGGATATAATGCCAGTAGAAACACTGCTGGATCAAAAGTTATCACAATTTGATAACTGTTGGAATATTTACAAATTGCTAACTCATTAGAGTTGATAGATTATTGATCTGATCTTACAAGAAGATGTTTTGGGCCAGAACCTGAAACAAGGTACTAAGTAGAACTAATTAATACAATGCTTGTGTTTATACCTTTACTCATTGGAATTCACAAGTATGGGAGATTCACAAAGTAAACTTTGTAACTTTGTGAATTCACACCTCCCTTGAAGCTCTTAAGGCCAGAGAGCACAATGGGAGAAACCCATAATCCCTCTCTCTTGCATCCCACAATTCCTCTCTCTCAAATAAATAGAGCTTCAAAGGAACCAATCAGAAGAGTTTTCAAAGGAAGAAGCTACGAGTGGAGAGTTCAGCTGAATATTGAGAAGGCTCTCTCAGAGGCAAGACAGATTCAACTTGGTGCTGGCTCTGGAGGCTGAAGAAAGCAGAGGCAGAAGCAAAGGACAAAGCAGCAAGAGCTCTTGGAACTAAGCAGAGAGAGATAGGCCTCTAAGCTAACTGGGTTATATTAGAGACAATAAAAGATCTGAACTTTCATCACCTGGCTGCGTTTTGGGTGATTATTTACTCTTAACTGAAACTAAGGCTGCCTCCAGAAAATCTCCTTGAGAAACCTACCTTCTCCCAGAGAGAACCCTTTATATTATTTTAAAGAAGAAAAAGAACACAACAGATAACTTTTTGAGCCTAGTTCCAAACTGCTCTCCGGAATGGCTGGATCCATTCACAGTTCCATAAAAAAAAATCTGATACAACAATTTTCCCATATCCCCTCCAACATTGTCATTATCTTTTCCTGTCATCTTAGTCAATCTGACAGGTGTGTAGTGGTATCTCAGAATTGTCTAAATTTGCATTTCTCTGATCAATAATGATCTGGAACACCTTTTCATGTGACTACAAATAGTTTCAATTTCCTCATCTGAAAATTGTCTTTTCATGTGCTTTGACCATTTATCAATTGGAGAATGACTTGAACTGTTATAAATTTGAGTCAATTCTCTATATATTTTAGAAATGAGGCCTTTATCAGATCCTTTGGATATAAAAATGTTTTCCCAGTTTATTGCTTCCCTTCTAATCTTATCTGCTTTAGTTTTGTTTGTACAAAACTTTTTTAACTTAATATAATCAAAATTATCTATTTTGTGATCGATAATGAACTCTAGTTCTTTGTTCACAAATTCCTTCCTCTTCTACAAATCTGAGATGTAAACTATCCTATATTTTTCTAATTTGTTTATAATATGATTCCCATTTTGACCTTATCTTAGTATATGGTGTTAGGTGTGGGTTTATGCCTACTTTCTGCCATACTAATTTCCAATTTTCCCAGAAGTTTTTGTCAAATAGTGAATTCTTAAACCAAAAGCTGGTGCCTTTGGCTTTGTTAAATACTAGATTGTTATACTCATTGACTATTTTGTTCTGTGAACCTAACCTATTCCACTGATCAATTTCTCTATTTCTTAGCCAGTACCAAATGGTTTTGATGACTGCTGCTTTATAATATAGTTTTAGATCTGGTATAGCTAGGCCACCTTCATTTGCTTTTCTCTTCATTAGTTCCTCTGAAATTCTTGACCTTTTGTTCTTCCAGATGAATTTTGTTGTTATTTTTCCTAGATCAGTAAAATAGTTTCATGAGAGTTTGATTGGTGTAACATTAAATAAATAGATTAGTTAAGGGAGTATTGTCATTTTCATTATATTCGAACAAACCTATCCAAGAGCACTTAATATTTTTCCAATTGCTTACGTTGGAATTTATTTGTGTGGAAAGTATTTGGTAGTTTTGCTTATATACTACCTGACTTTCTCTTAGCAGATAAATTCTCAAATATTTTATACTATCATTGTTGTTGTTGTTTTAAATGAAATTTCTTTTTGTATCTCTTGCTGTTAGATTTTGTTAGTGATGGATAAGAATGTTGATGATTTATGTGGATTTATTTTGTATCCTGTAACTTTGCTAAAGTTGTGGATTATTTCTGATAGCTTTTTAGTTGATTCTCTGGGGTTCTCTAAGTATACCATCATATCATCTACAAAGAGTGATAATTTGGTTTCCTCATTACATACTCTAATTCCTTTAATCTCCTTTTCTTCTCTTATTGCCAAAGCTAGCATTTCTAATAAAATACTTAATAGTAATGGTGAGAGTGGGCAACCTTGTTTCACCCCTGATCTTTCTGGGATGGTTCTAGTTCATCCCCATTACATATGATGCTTGCTGATGGTTTTAAATTGATGCTGTTGACTGTTTTAAGGAAAAGTTCATTTATTCTTATTCTCTCTAGTGTTATTAGGCATGGGTGTTGGATTTAATCACACTCTTTTTCTGCATCTATTGACATAATCATATAGTTTTTGTTAATTTTGTTACTGATATAGTCAATCATGCTAATAATTTCCCTAAAACTGAACCAGCCCTGCATTCCTAGTATAAATTCTACTTGGTTGTATATGTTATTATCCTGAGGATGATTTTCTGTAATCTCTTTGCTAATATTTTATTTAATATTTTTGCATCAATATTCATTAGGGATATTGGTCTATAATTTTCTTTCACTGTTTTTGTCCTACCTGGTTTAGGTATCAGTATAATGTCTGTGTGATAAGAGGAGTTTAGTAGGAATCCTTCATTCCTTATTTTTTCAAATAGTTTATATACTATTAAAGTTAACTATTCTTTAAATGTTTGGTAGAATTCACATGTAAATCCATCTGGTCCTGGGGATTTTCTTAGGGAGTTGAATAATAGCTTGCTTTATTTATTTTTTCTAAAATGGGACTATTTAAGTAATTTATTTCCTCTTCTGTTAATCTGGGCCATCTATATTTTTGTAGGTATTCCTCCATTTCATTCAGGTTGTCAAATTTATTGGCATAAAGTTGGGCAAAGTAACTCCTAATAATTGCTCTACTTTCCTCTTCATTGGTGGATAGTTCTCCCTTTTCATTTTTGAGACTAACAATTTGATTTTCCTCTTTCTTTTTCTAATCAAATTAAATAAATCTTTATCTATTTTGTTGTTTTTTTTCATGAAACCAACTTAATTTTATTTATTAAATCAATAATTTTTTAGTTTCAGTTTTATTAGTCTCTCATTTTATTTTTAGAATTTCAAGTCTGGTATTTAATTGAGGTTTTTTAATTTGTTCTTTTTTTTTTTTTTAGCTTTTTTTAGTTGCGAGCCCAATTTATTGATCTTTTCTTTCTCTATTTTATGCAAGTAAACACCTAGAGATATAAAATTTCCCCTTATTACCACTTTGACTGCATCTGACAAATTTTGGTATGTTGTCTCATTATTGTCATTCTCTCGGATGAAATTATTGTGTCTATGATTTGCTGTTTCATGCATTCATTATTTTGGATGAAATTATTTAGTTTCCGAATTCTTTTTACTCTGTTTTCCCCTGGCCTTTTATTGAATGTAATTTTTATTGCATCATGATCTGAAAAAAAATGCATTTACTATTTCTGCCTTTATGTCTTAATAAATGGTCAATTTTTGTATGGGTTCCATACATTGAATGGAGACAAAAAGAAGTATACTTCCTTTTCAGCAGTTTATGAACCCATTCATTTTCTCCAAAGATCTATCATATCTAGTTTTTCTAGTATTTTATTTACCTCTTTAATTTTTTTCTTATTATTTTGTGCTTTAATTTATCTAGCTCTGAGAGAGCAAGTTGAGTTCTCCCACTATTATAGTTTTGCTGTCTATTTCTTCTTGCAACTTTCTTAATTTCTCCTTTAGGAATTTAGATACCATACCACTTGGTGCATATATGTTTAATATTGATATTGCTTCATTATTTATGGTACCCTTTAGCAAGATATAGTTTCCTTCCTTATCTCTTTTAAATAGATCAATTTTTGCTTTTGCTTGATCTGAGATCAGGATGACTACCCCTGCTTTTTTTTTTTTTTAATTTCACCTGAAGCATAATAGATTCTGCTCCAGCCTTTTACCTTTACTCTGTAGGTATCACTCTACTTTAAATGTGTTTCTTGTAAACAACCTATGGTAAATTCTAACTTTTAATCCGGTCTGCTATTCACTTACATTTTATTGCAGAGTTTATCCCATTCACATTTATAGTTAAAACTACTAATTCTGTATTTCCTGCCATTTTATTAACCCCAAATTATACTTTTCTCTTTCCTTTTTCCCTTTCCCTCCTTCCTAGTATTTTACTTATGAGTACAACTTGCCTCAAGCAGTTCTCCTCTTTAGAGACCCTTCCCCTTTCTTATACCTTTCCACTACTATTTCTCTTTATTTAGCTTTATATTCTCTTCTATTTAGCCTACCCCTTCCATTTTCCCCTTTCCCCTCTCATTTTTCTATAAGATGAGAGATGTTTCTCGGTGAAACCAAATATATCTAATATTGTTTCTTCAAGCCATATCTGATGAGAGTAAGATTCACACAATATTTGGCACCTTCCCTTATTTCCCTCAGTTATAATAGGTTTTCTTTGCCTCTTCTGAGATGTAATTTTCCTCATTTTACCTCCACTTCCCACCTTTTTTTTTGTTACAATCCCCTTTCCACCTCTAGTTTCTCTTTTGTATTATAACAGTAAAATCAGCTTATACGTATACTCCCTATGTATACCCATAACAGAGTAGTTCTCAAGTTTTTTCTTTTTCTTTTTTTTTTTTAACACCTTTTTATGCTACTATATTTGGTGGTCAATTTTTTTGTTTAGCTCTGCTCTTTTTATCAAAAATAAATGAAATTCACCAGTTTCATTGAATGACCATCTTTTCCCCTGAAAGAACATGCTCAATTTAGGAAGATAATTTGATATTGGCTGCATTTTGAATATCAGATTCCAGGCCCTTTAATCCTTTAAAGTGGAAGCTGTGCTAGATCCTGAGTGATCCTTAATGTGCTTCCTTGGTATTTGAATTGTTTCTTTCTGGCTGCTTGTATAATTTTTTCCATGATCTGATAGTTCTGAAATTTAGCCATGATATTCCTTCAGGTTTTAATTTCGGGGTCTCTTTTAGGAAGTGTTCAGTGAATTCTTTCAATGGTCATTTTACCTTCTGATTCTATGACATCTGGGCAGTTCTCTTTGATAATTTTCTGAATGATAAAATCTAGGCTCTTTTTTTCATCATGTATTTCAGTGAGTCCAATAATCCTTAGGTTATCTCTTCTAGAACTATTTTCCAGTTTGGTTGTTTTCCCAATTAGTTATTATACATTTTTTTTTCTATTTTTTTCATTTTTTTGGTTTTGCTTGACTGATTCTTGCTGTCTCATTGAGTCATTCATTTCCATTTGTTTAATTCTGAATTTTAGTGAATTATTTTCTTCATTTACTTTTTAAACTTCTTTTTGTATTTGTCCAATTGAATTTTTAAATGAGTTGTTTTGTTCTATGGATTTTTTTTCCCATTTCACAAATTCTGTTTTTAAGGAGTTATTTTCTTTTTCTGTTTCACAAATTTGTTTTTTCTGGGAGTTGCTTTCTTTTTCCATTTTATCAAATCTATCTTTTAATGAGTTATATGCTTTTTCCAAATTCTTTTGCAAAGTTTTCATTTCCTTTCCCCATTTTTCTTCTTGCTCTCTTTTAATCTCCTTTTTAAGTTCTTCTAGGGGAGGCTTGTGTGATGGGACCAGGTTATATCATCTTTTGGGGCTTCATCTGGAGACAATCTGACTTTATTCTCCTCAGGGTTTGTAATCTATTTTTCTCTTTCACCATAAAAACTGTCTATCATTAGAGTCCTGTTTACTTTTTTTACTCATTTTTTTTTAAAAGTTAAAGTCTGCTTTTAGGGTGGGGGAGATTTTCCAACCTTCCTCTACAAGCAGCAGCTTCTTGTATAAGTGACCATGGCTGAGCTGGGTTAGTGCTGATTCATTCCCAGTGCTGGGTGGGCATGGCCAGGTCCCATGAGTTTCTGACATTTCAGGGTTCACTACTGATCTTTTGTATTTGTTGGATGTGTTATAACTTCTCAGCTGATCTACTGGCTTGTAGTAAGGGCAGAGTGGCAACACTGCTGTAGATTCCTCCCTGTAGATTCTCTGCTACCTGGTATCTGCACCACTCTGCAGAGTCCACATCACCTGCAGAATCCATACCACCCACAGACCTTTTTTGGTCTGTTTCCTCCCTATAGATTCTCTGCGATGCAGAATCTTCACAGCCCTGGGATTCTGTGCTGTCTGAACTGGTGTTTGTGCTCAATTGCTTGCACTAGCTACTCCTTCCGTTTCCAATTGAAACACACCTTTTCTGGCAATCTTTGAAATTATCTTCTGCTAATAATTTGTTGTATTCCCAATATTTGTGGGCTCTGCTGATCCAGAGCTAATTCAGAGGCTAGATTTGCTAATTAGTCTGAGGGTTGTAGGAGAAGGTCAGAAAGAAACATGTGTCATCTCCAACATCTTGGCTCTGCCCCAGAAGTCTCTACTAACAAGATTTTTGGGACAAACACAAAAAACTTGTTAGTATATACCCATATATGTGCATTTTGTATAACCCATAGAACAGAAGCACCTTGATGGCAGGGATTATTTCAGTTTTGTCTTTGTATACCCATCACCTAGTACAGTGTTTGAAACATTGGTGTTTAATAGAGACTTACTGATTGATTATTTACATGTATATTTTGTTCTATTCTTTGACATTATGAAAAAGTAACCAGTTCCAGTGTTATGAGGCTATCCAACTAGTCGATCAAATATGATCTAGTGAACAAACTTATCCTAAAGTAGACTGTGAAGTGGATCAGATCAGTCACATAAACTCCCATGGTGGTCCTTTATGCATTGTGGTCATTCCAACTATTCATGTCCTTATATCTTCTGAATGCCCACCTTATCACAAGTTGGATGTCATCCCCTTCACTGATATTTAAAATGAAAAAAAAATTTTGAAGCTTTTTATTTTCAAAACTTATGCATAGTTTTCAACATTCACCCTTGCAAAGCATTGTTTCAAAATTTTCCGCTCTTTTCTCCCTCCCTCTCCCCGAGATAGCATGTAATCCAATATATGTTAAATATGTGCAATTCTTCTATACATATTTCACAGTTATCATGCTGCACAAGAAAAATCAGATGAAGAAGGAAAAAAATTAGAAAGAAAACAAAATGCAAGTAAACAACAATAAAAAAATGAAAATACTACATTGTCATCAACACTCAGTCCCCAAAGTTCTCTCTCTAGGTGCAGATGATTCTCTCCATTCCAAGACCATTGGAACTGCCATGTGCATCAGAACTGATCATTTGTACAATCTTGCTGTTGTAAGTTTCTCCAACCTTTTTGAAATAATCCTGCTGATCATTTCTTATAGAACAATAATATTCTATAGCCATTCGCTAACTGAGAGGCATCCACTTAGTTTCCAATTCCTTGACGCTACAAAAAGGGCTGCTATAAACATTTTTATACATGTGGGTCCTTTTCTGTTTTTAATTATCTCCTTGGGATACAGATCCAGTAGAAGCACTGCTGGATCAAAGGGTATGCACAGTTTGATAGCCCTTTGGGCATAGTTGCATGTTGCTCTCCAGAATGGTTGGATCCATTCACAACTCCACCAACAATATATTAGTGTTTCAGTTTTCCCACATCCTCTCCAACAATCATCATTATCTTTTCCTCTCATCTTAGTCAATCTGAGAAGTGTGTAATGGTGCCTCAGAGTTGTTTTAATTTGCATTTCTCTGATCAATAGTAATCTAGAGCATTTTTTCATATGACTAGAAATGGTTTTAATTTCTTCATCTGAAAACTGTCAGAAAATTGAAAATCGAAGTTTCATAACCTTTGCCCATTTATCAATTGGAGAATGGCTTGTATTCTTATAAATCTGAGTCAATTCTCTATATATTTTAGAAAGGAGACCAAAGAATTCTTTATGTAAAAATAACCTTATAAGTCATTTAAGTCCAACTGCTTATTGCAGAGAACACATCCGTATACAGGTAAAGTGACTTGCTAAAGGTTCCATGATAATGTAAAAAAATACTATTCAGCTCTCTGCTAAATGTAAGGCCATAGTGATTTCCATTTCAGTTTACTTTTTTTCTGTACTGTCAGTTTGTAAATCTTCTGCCTTTATGACCTCTTGAAATGCCTATTTGGTAATGTGACTCAATGTCACTTAATGATTATCCCTTCTAGAGAGATCTCTGAATCCCTGAATAAAAGTCTAACCTAAAGGAAGGAATCCAATATAATTCAGCTTTTTTCTATTCAAGTGAACTGCTACTGCTAGCCCATCAAGGCAGCCAAAACCAGGAGAGAGGAAGTAAGAGGACCTTACAATGTAGTATGAGGAAATTGCCAGAAAGAACCAAATGATCAGAGAAGTACAGGATGGTATCTGGAGATGACTACCAAGAAGATCCAAGGTTTAAAATAACGAATTAGATAACTAGATTTTTTATCACTGTTTGTCTCTGACTGCATTAAGACATGAAAAGAATATATTTACCAATTTCAAGGCAACTGAATTAATTGTGATGCTATCATGAAAAGGGGAAGAAGTACTCCTTAAATTAATTGTTTTCTTGGGAGTGGCCATCACAGAAAAAAATGATGGTGCTATTTATAGATATAAAAAATTGTAAGAGAAGTGAGTAATTCTAGTTGGGACAGATAATTAGTTGGAATTTGAGTGTCTAACAGTACTCTCAGATATGAATCTATCCATCTTCATCAAACAGTTTGAATATTTGTTTTGGGCTTTGGTAGAGAGAGGTTTAGTCTAGGAATATTAATTTGAAGAGTGGTGACAGTTGAATCCATGGGAAATGATGACTTCCATAAGAAAAATGAAGAGGGCCAAAGATAGAAACTAAATTTAGGAAAGATAAGGAAAAAGAGAGAGGAGAAAAGGATTTGGAGATTAGTGGTGCCATCCAGAAGGACAATTTTTATCAAATGATAGGGATGAAAGACAAATTGCGGAGGGTTGAGAAGTGTCAGGCATCTGGGTTTCATGGCAGTTAGAGTGGAAACAGAAAGACTCATCTTCGTGAGTTCAAATCCTGCCTCAGATATTCACTCTAGGATCACTTAGACAAGTCACTTAACTATGTTTGCCTCAGTTTCCTCATCTATAAAATGAGTTTCAGAAGAAAATCGTATCTCTTCCAAGAAAACTCTATAAGGGATCAGTCAGACACAATTGAAAAATGGCTAAAAATAGCAGTAGGTAGGTGTTGAGGAAATGGAGATAGTTTGCTTAGCCTACTGTTTTGAAAAGTTAGATATAAGGTGAAGATGTAATAAGGGAATCTTTTTTTAGGACAGAAAGATATTTTTAGGCAAACAGCTATCATTGCTAATTACTTATATACACTCAGTTTTAAATACTCACTTTATTCACAGGCAATAGAACCTATTTAGAGCAATGACATATAATGATTAAAAGCATCATTTTTTTTTAAAGATTATTTATTTAAAACCAAATACAAAATAAGGGGAGGAAGGCAATTAGAAGAAGAAAGACAATAAAGGAAATAAAAACACAAAACAAAACATTGTCATGTGCCCAGCAGAACATGAGAGAGGATTCAAAATATATAACAATAAATTTCCATTTCAAGAAGGCATATATAAATAATAGAAGACTTTTCTATTTGTGACTATATATACAAACACACTTACATATTTCTATGTACACACATCTAAATACCTAGATGTTTACCTACACACATACACATACATATGCATTAACACATATATAGATAAACATTTGAAATAATATTAATATGGACAAAGCTTTCTGGTAGTTCAGTTATTCTTATGTTTTCTCTTTTTGATATATTCTCCAGTTTTATGTTTCACATTCTCTTCTATTATTCTAGTCTTCATTTTTTGGTCTCATAGCTTCATTGGTTTCCCCTTGCCTAATTCTAATTTTCAGAATTACTTTCTTCTTTAAGACTTCATAAGATCTCCATAAAGAAGGGAAAGGGACCTGTATGTACATGATGTGGCAGCTCTCTTTGTAGTGGCCCGAAACTGGAAACTGAATGAATGCCCATCAATTGGAGAATGGCTGAATAAATTGTGGTATATGAATGTTGTGGAATATTATTGTTCAGTAAGAAATGACCAACAGGATTTCAGAAAGTCCTGGAGAGACTTACACGAACTGATGCTGAGTGAAACGAGCAGGGCCAGGAGATCATTATATACTTCAACAACAATACTATATGATGACCAATTCTGATGGACCTGGCCATCCTCAGCAAACATCTCCAAATCAGTTCCAATGGAGCAGTAATAAACTGAACCAGATATGCCCAGTGAAAGAACTCTGGGAGATGACTAAGAACCATTACATTGAATTCCCAATCCCTATATTTTTATCTGCATTTTTGAGTTCCTTCACAGGCTAATTGTACAATATTTCAGAGTCTGATTCTTTTTGTACAGCAAAATGACGGTTTGGTCATGTATACTTATTGTGTATCTAATTTATATTTTAATATATTTAACATCTACTGGTCATCCTGCCATCTGGGGAAGGGGGTGGAGGGAAGGAGGAGAAAAATTGGAACAAGAGATTTGGCAGTTGTCAATGCTGTAAAGTTACCCATATATATAACCTGTAAATAAAAGGCTATTAAAAAAAAAGACTCTGGATCTCTTTTCTAGTTAATTGACTTTCTTTTCATAATCTTGTTTTTCTTCTATGGGTCTTCCTCCTCCTCAATATCTCTCATTTGATTTTTAAAGTCTTTTTTGAGTTTTTCCATAAATTCTTTCTGGGCAGGTAGCCATTTAATGTTACTATTTTGAGTAGGAGAGGCTTTTTTTTTTTAACTTCACTGTCTTCCTCTGAAGATGAATCCCCATCCCCATAGTAAATTTCTATGATTGTGTTCTTTCTTCTTTGCCTGCTCATGTTGTTGTTCATTTGTTTGTTTTGTTTGGTTTTGTTTCATTTTGTTTTAGAACTATTAGTGTAAGCACCTCTAATTGGGGATAAGGGTATAGAAGGGTGTCTGGGTTTTACTTCAGTTCTTTCTTCTGATCTGAAATTTCAAACCAAGAGCTCTCCTCCCCTGCAAGTGCCAGTAGCATCCCTGCCCCACTGCCTCTGCACTCACTGGGTTCTAGTTCCTTCTCACCAAGGGCAGTGTCTCAGCAGCACAGCTGGACCTGGCAGTCCTCATTAACCAAGGTTCACTCAGGTTTCCCGAATTCAGATTTCCAACTCCTCAACCTGTCTGCAGGTGAAAGTTTCTGTGGTTCTTGCTGAGGCTCCAGCCAAACCCAGCTCACCTGAGAGGTCCCCACTTGGTGTTTCTAATGATCTAGCCAGAAATTTTTGCATTCCCAACCTGAGGTCTTTCTTAGGAGTTGTACCAGAATAACCCCTATTCTGCCCCAACTCTTCTTGATCTTTTACCAAGTCTACATTCTCCCAGAGGCACAAATTTGTTCTGTTTGTGGGGGAAATCTGGAAAGCTTGAAACTTGCCAACTTACTCTGCCATCTTCCCAGAATCTTCCCCCATTAATACATTCTTGAAATATTTACCTAATAAATATTTTCAAAATCATGCCAGAACAGACCTCATTTTCTATTTTTGTGACAGACTTAGGAGACAGTAGAAGATAAAAATGACTTAGATGTATTATATTGAATCTGCTAACAAAGCACTTGCAGTCTCATCCAATCTTTGTAGGTGATATTTGGGTTGTAGTATAACATTATTTAGGTCAATTAAAAGTGGGTTGAATAACTTGGTCTGAAGAGTATAGAAGAGAAATTCAATGTCTGATCTGTTTGATTGGAGAGACAGCATTCACTAGTACTGGATTTCTTTTTGACCTAAAGAAGGGCAATCTTTTCTTGCAAAACCCATCTCTGTAACTTCTTGCTACATTTAAATTAATTACAAATTTGGTTGAGCAAATATGTAGAAATTTTATGTGCAAGGCATTGTGGTGGCTTCTAGGTATATAAAGGCACAATGACAAATAGAGAGTGTGATGGAACAAAGAAGAGATTTAAGACTTTTTTAAAAGTGCTATATACAAAGAGAGAGAAAGAGAGAGAGAGCTCTGTAGAAATCTGAGAAAAGAGATAATCTATCTTGGCTTGAGGAAGAAGGGGATAGTGAAAGTTTTATGGAGGAAATGACATATGAAATGAAACATTCTGACAGAAATGAAGAAAGAAGGCATTCCATTTATGGTGGACATCCTATATGAATGAGAGATGGGAGATTTTGTTCAGCAAACATCTTATTGCTCAGTTAGTCAAGAATATAAACTATGAGAAGGGAAATAATGTGAAATAATCCTGGAAAGGTAGGTTCAAACATTAAATAGTTTGGAGCATCAACATTGACACTCAGGGAGTCAATGAACAAAAGTATCATTTTATAATCAACAAACAATAAGCACATTGAAATTTTATTTTTTTTATATTTATCTTTGTCATTTGTGAGATGGTTAATTGCTGAATATCATTTTCAAAAGCTTCCTTGTTCCCTATTAATATCTCCATTGAAGATGTCTTTAATTTGTGTTTATATAACCCTCATAAAAATTTTGTATAGATGGGAGAGTAGACTTATAGGTCAATTGATATTTTCTAGGTCAACTTTTATTTTCCCCAATGCCTGTAGTATCTTACTTTCCTTTAGATACCTTTGATATCTGTTCCTCCAAACTTTCAAAACTATATTGCCTCCCCCAAGGATCTAAGGATCTCACTCCATTCCCCACGCCCCTACCCCCTCCTGTAATCTTGCTGTTTTTCCTATCATTGCTGTCTTTAGTGCCATTTTCATTTCTTCTGAAAGTATCTTAGCATTCAAGTATGATGGTTCCATAGTACTTGAGGAAAAAAAAATACTTTGTCACATTACTTTTTAAACTTTTTATCAGTTTTTTCCTTTATTTTTCTTTCTGTTTTCATTCTTGAATGGCCATGAGGTGACATTACTTAGTTGTATATTTAGTCACACTGTCTCTAATTAGTTTTTACTTTCCACCTTTACTGTGTGTTTTGTGAGATAAGATTGCTTATAACCTACCATCATGTTCTTTGTAAGGTTTTGGATATAAATTTATATTCTAATCCAGTGTTGCTTTTGGCTATCATCTCTCACCTTTTCTCAAGTAAGTCAAATATTTGTTGATCAAGGCTTTTTTTGTATTCTTTTGATTTCCTTGTTGTAGCAATTAATTTACAATGGTTTAACTTTTTTGATGAAATGCTTAGTCAATCTGATTTCTATTGTCTGTTTCCAATTTCTGAATTCTGGTAGCATGTTTAAGTAATTAAGGTTAAATCTTCTTAATTGTGTGTTATTTTATATATTCTCATGATTCTTCTTTAGTATAAATCTTGATCTTAGCTATGATGAATAGATCATCTAATTGTGTACAGACAATTGAATCAGAAATATCTGCCATATCCACAATAAGTTTTCTCATTAAAATGTTATGTTTCATTCTTTGTGATTTATTTAAAAAATTATGGGCTCCCCATACTCTCTACCTACTAATTCTTTTTAAAATAATAAAAATAACTAACATTTGTATAGTGCTCCCTATGCACCAGTCACTGTGCTAAGCAACTGATAAGTATTATCTCATAATAACCCTGGAAGGTAGACACTAGAATTATCCCAATTTTATAGATGAAGAAACTGAGGCAAATGTAGGATAAGTGAACCCCAGGTCATACAATAAGCCCTATCTATCACATCACCTGGCTACCTCTTTTTGAAGAAAATGTTCATGATACAGACCCATGAAACTTCTATATGATCTACAAGTCGTTGGATTCTTTAATTTCTTTCTCCTGAATAATTCCCCCTTTCCCTCCCATTTTTGTCTTATACTCATAAGCATTTGAATGTATGGTAGTTTGATTTGGAAGGTCTTATTAAGCTTATCATAGAATTTATCTATTAAGTTCATTTTGAACAACTGATGTTGATCTGTAGACTACAATAAGAGAATAATAGTCTCTTTTATGAAAATTATCATCACTAGTATCATGATATGTGATTAGAAAATGTCCCATAAAATAATAATTCCTGTAGCTACTAGTTGTATGATAAATCCTGCCTTGTCAACTACTTTCTTTGCCTCTTAAGGGATACCTGTGAGAGATCATTATATTTAGTTGCAGCTTCTTTTTTTTTTTTTTCTTTTTTTGGTGTTTTTGCTGATAGCATGAATGTCAAGATTAATATAGTTCATCTCTCTTAGTAAAATAATTCTTGTTAGTTTCTAGGCATGGCTCTCACACTTAGAATGCCAAGAGTCAATGTTAAATTTGTTGAAAATCTGAAAGCTGAATGATTCTCAATTTATTTATTGCCAATCTGCCACCATCCCTGAAGAAGTAGAAGGGGTAACACAGGATTTAGGGT
Organism: Antechinus flavipes; assembly: GCF_016432865.1. Lineage (NCBI taxonomy): Eukaryota > Metazoa > Chordata > Mammalia > Dasyuromorphia > Dasyuridae > Antechinus > Antechinus flavipes. The sequence continues at coordinate 198,964,582 of NC_067399.1, forward strand.
CATTTAGTTTTAATTTCTTCTTGATGGGTTACCATGGCCAGAGTTTTATTAATGTTCCTCTTCGTGATCAGCTAGGCCAATCATCAGAAATTAGACTCAATTTTTTTTTTGAAGAGATGATGGAGTATTTTCTTTCAATTTTTTAAATAAACAAACATTTATTTTCTCTCCTGCTCCATTCCGTTACCTTCACCCCCCAAGGGGAAAAAACCCTGGAAAATTCTTGTAACAAATATGTATAATCAAGCAGAACAGCTTCCTGTATTGGTCTAAAATAGATATCTCATATCCTGTCTTGCATCCATTTATTCTTTTTTATTACGTGAGTAGTAGCATACTTCATCTCATGTTCTGGAATTAGTTTATAATTGCACTTCGTAGAGTATCTTTGCAATCCTCTTCTTTTTTTGAAATGTTTTATTGCTACTACTCATTTCACTCTGCAACAGTTGATAAAAATTTTTATAGCTTTATCTTAAACCATCACATTCATCATTTCTTATTGCAAAATAGTATTACATTATGATTAGGTACCATAATTTGTTCAACCATTCTCCAACTGATGGACACTCCTTTAGTTTTCAATTCTTTGACAGTGCAAAAAATAGGAACTATAAATAATTTTGTAGAAATTGATTATTTCTCTCTTTATTTGAACCCTTAAGAATATAAGAATAGTAACAAAATCAATGGTTTAGTGACTTTTGAGAGCATAGTTCCAAATTATTTTCTAGAATGATGGATCAATTCACAGCTCTATTGACAGTACATTAATGTGTCTATTATCCTGCAGCCCAGGCAACAACTTTCTTTTATTCAAAGATGAAAACATTTGCTAAAGTGTTTAGAGTTGCTTTAATGTGTATTTCTCCAATTGTTAAAAATATGACTATTGCTAGTTTAGATTCCACTCTCTGAAAACTGCCCATACATTTGACCATTTATCAGTTGAGGAATGGCTCTTATTCTAAGATATTTTAATCAGATCTCTATGTATTTATGTAAAAAATGTTCTTTATCAGAGAAACTTGCTTTGTGTGGCACAATTTAAAACAAATTTAAATTTAGAAACCATATATTTGTTACATATTTATAAATTAATTTATTATTTAAAACAGAAATTGGAAAAACTGATTTCTTATCCTGGATTAATTTATCAGATGGGTGACCTTTGGACAAGTCACTTGAATTTTCTTGAATTTTCATTTTTTTTTTTCACTTTGGATTATCCATTTCATAGAGTCATCAAGAGGAAAGGGCTTTGTAAACCTTAAAAGCACAACTCTAACTGAGTTAGATAAATATGCACAATCATAGTATTTTTTTCTATTACTTAAAGTATAACTGTTTAATTGTTGTTTAAAAGGGGAGGGACAAATTAGGGATTTTCCAAGAGTCCTCTGATTTGTTTTCACTGAGTTACTCAAATTACTGATTGGGATTTCTAGAATACTTCTTTGGATAAAGAGACAGTAGTTTTTGCATACATGGGAAATACATTGCAAATGTTATCTTAGATAACAAGATCATCAAGATCCAATTCAACTCTCTAATTTACAAGACAACTATAGTTGGTGCTGGGGATATAAGTAATTATGGCACAGGCCCTACTCTCATGGGGCATACAATCTAATGTTACAATATACAAATAACTAGGCCATGAGCTAAGTGATATTATGAAGATCACTTCCTCTCTTGACTAATTTATTTTTCTGCAAAGTGATAAAGATCAGTGTTAGACTAGTTGATATTCTCTTTCAGCTCTCAGTCCTAAGGTCTTGTGTGTAATTGAAAAGATACTAACAATCTTAGAGTCAAGAAACCTTGACTTGAGTCCCAGTTCTGACCTTTAACAAGTTTTTTTTTGTGTTTTTTCTCTCCTAGGCAAGACAGTTAATTAATTTTCCTCAACATCAATTTTTCCATAAATAACATGGAGATAATAATACTTTGTACCCTTAACTTTTTGAGGAATGTGCTTTATAGGCTTAGTGAAATTCTTGTTATTTTTAATTTAATGAATACTGTACATCTTCAACTATGTTGAACTTGAAAATATTCTATTGCCTTCTTGCTTTGACTTTAATCACTAGCATGCGAGTATTTATTGTTGGTGCTAAAATTTGGGATTAAATTGACACATATTGAATGGCTTAGTCTTAGGTTGTAAATTGGGGAGGAGAAGGTGATAGGGAGAACTTTGTAACTTCAGTCTCATTTAAGTATCAGTTAAGGAACCAGTCTTTGTACTGACTTTTCTTCTAAGTCTTCATCCTTCAGTTTTCCTCCTTTTTTTATTGATTTGGGCTGTGCTTCCTCATTTTTTCCCTTGACAATCTTGGCATAAGGAAATCTTGATAAAGAATCTCCTCTCAATTCAGGTAAAAATGACCTGCCCAGGTACATATGGCTAGTATGAGTCAAACATAGCACCTGAACCCGGGTCTTCCTGATTATGGCAAAGTATCTTTTTTCCTCATTGTTTTTTTCTATATTCCTACCCTTTCCAATCACTAGTTAGTATTTTTTGAGTTCTTCATTTGTAAAGAATTAGCACAATTCTCTTTTATCTATCATGACAATGATTATTACTATCCTTTCCTCCTCTTCTTAATATTTGCTCAATCACTTCACTTCTCTTGCTTACCATTATACTACACTTGGACCTATTTTCGAGTTAGTCCTGAGGGTACCTTTTCTGTTTTCAGCATTTTGCCTTGCCAAAGACCAACAGGTATCAAGCACTTAAGCTCTCTCTTGCCAGCATTTTCAGTCATCTGGAATGTTATTACCAACCATCAAGAAAACGGGATGTCGAAAATGTAAGAATGATTGACATTTTATAGGCTAACATGGAGACTTCTCATCTAGAAGATGCTGCTGCCATACAACAAGTGCCTATAGCTCGAAAGCCAGTGACAGTGATGAGAGGTGAATATTGTCAGTTCACAATGAGATCTGGAAGACTCCTCTGAACATGAATCCCTGGGTACCACTTAACAGCCCTGACTTTTCTAAATGAAAGATGACTAAATAAAAGACCAGGCACTGCATACATTTATTGTTACATCTTTTTGTGCTTTTCCCCCACCTCCAAGGACAATTCAACTTTTGAATATCACTATTCCTATCCAGATTGATTGTTTAGATCTTGGATGAATGGAGGAAGAAGCTAGGGAAAGCACTGGAAAATATTGTGGAATAGTGTTACTTCCCAGCTTGAAATGGTCACATTCTTTTCCAATCTAACCATTTTATAGGTTAATTTCCCAAACTGAAATTTTTTTGTAAATTTTTCTGATGGCAGGAACATTTTTTTTTTACTTTTCAAGTATTTTCCTGATATTATGGCTTTGGGTAACACAAACTTTATTCTTGGGGCTACCAGGAAAAGTTTGTGTTACCTGATCTCAAAATAGCTCTTTCTTAGTAACCAAGAGACTTGGTAATCACTTGTATCTCAAGATAGAAAGATAGAATTCTTGGTGAGGTATGAATTAGGTAAAGTGGTATATGATGTTCCTTTTCAGCCTTGCCTTTCCTTTGTGGCTTATTTCCTATTTATATTGTATGTAGCTTATTTGCAAATAATTATTTGCAAGGTATTACCCCAATATTGGTTTTTTTCTTATTTATTTTATTTATTTATTAAATAAAACAAGCATTTATATAAGATAGTAATTTTTTTACTTGCACATGAAACTCTAAATCTATTATGTACAACTTGCTATTTCTTTTAAATATGCAATAAAGCTATCATCTAACTTCATTTTCCCCTTTTTTTTTCTTCTCTCCTTCAACTACTACTCCAGAGTAGGGATAGTCTTTTGGCCTTATTTCTATGTCTAATATTTAACAAAGTTCCCACAGATCCTGGAACATAGTAGACACTTATAAAAGCTTATCAACTTAATTTTGGAAATTGTCAGTGGCATAGTAGGACCAGTTGTGATTAAGAATTAGAGAAAAGTAGCACATGAACTACAGTTCAGAGGTGATTCAGAAAAATCTTTTCTAGATCTGAACAAGAATGGAAAAAAGAACTTATAGTTCTGTCTTCTTAGTCCTAATCCAATCATATGTTGAGATTAGAATCTAAAACTTCCCATGTGGTCCTCTTGGGAATTTTACAAAGTAATAATCAATCAGTTATTTCAATATACAATATTGAATTGTATATGTGGTTTTTTTCATTTTTAAAGCTTTTTATTTTCAGAACATTTGCACAGATAATTTGACAACATTGACCCTTGCATAACCTTGTGTTCTCTTCCTCCCCCCTTGACAAACAATCTAATATATATTAAACATGTTAAAATATATATTAACTCCAATATGTATAAAGATATTTATACAATTCTCTTGCTGCATAAGAAAAATCAGATCAAAAAAAGAAAGGAAATGAGTAAGAAAACAAAATTCAAGTGAATAACAACAAAAAGAGTGAGAAAGTTATGTAGTGATCCACATTCAGTTCCCACAATGCTCTCTCTAGGTATAGATGGCTCTCTCCATCTGGAAATGGAATCAATCATCTCATTGTTGGGAAGAGCCACATTCATCACAATTGATCCTCTTACAATATTGACATTGTTATGTACAATGATCTCCTGGTTCTGCTCACTCAGAATCACTCAGCATCAGTTCATGTAAGTCTCTCCAGACCTCTCTAAAATCATCCTCCTGATCATTTCTTATAAAATAATAATATTGCATAACATTGGATTGTATATGTTTTGCCAAGTTAGAATGCTTTAGCATATATATTCTTTTAGAGTATAATACTTATTTCAGCATTTAACTATTTTGTAACTTTTTTGAGGAGAAATTATTCCTCAATTAAAAATAAATTAGAAAATAGTGGACATGGTAAGGATTGAAAAAAAGAAATACCACTGGATTGAGAATAAGAGTTGGGTCTCTATTTTGATTTCTTTCTTGACTAGCCAACAAATTATGTAGGATCACACAATTAGAGTTGGAGGGACTTTAGAGATAATCTAACCACCTCATTTCACAGATAAGAAAGCCAAAACCCAACAGAGAATAAGTGATCTTTATAGCAAATGCCAGATCTTTTTAATTACTCTGGCTATTTTGCATTGATACATGTTAATTGAACTTATTCCATCAAACTCCAAGCAGGCTTTCCAAAATAGCTTTTAAGTATATTCATCTCCTTTTCAAATTTAATTGAAATTTCAAGGTTGTTTGTGTAATTAGTTTTATTATTAAATATAATTTCAGAGATTTAAATTTGGGAGATTTTAATGGTCTTAAATTCTTCAACTTTTTCCTCTTCAGACTTAAATAAATTTTCCATTTTAGCTCTTCTATAATCTAATCTGAATTTATGTATGAAGTTGTTTGTTATCATAGTTTTGTATTGATTTGTAGTATTTTGTATGACTGTGAACTAAGGATAAAAATGACAGAAAGAAGTATAAAGCCTTGGCCTATAACTGGCAAGAGCTGTTTCCAATTTTATTCTGATTCGGTATTGGCACATAATGAAAACATCCAGATCACTAATTCATTTCCTGTGCACTTAAAACTTGCCCACGTAAGTACTTAAAATCATCTGCACTGAAACATTTCTAACAGATGGAATATGGGTATTTTTGAATTGCCCCAATGCTTTTTGACTTCTTGTGGTGTGGAAATATGAAGGAATGCCCCTTGATCTGCAGTCCTCCACATTATGCTATTCAGCACAATGGTTTAGGTAAAGCCAACTTTTAAACCAATTCCATTCAATCTGTTAATAAGAGTCATCAGAACAGTTTATCATTCTGATTGCCAACCCAATCAGTACTGTCACCAGCATCAAAATGGCCAGTGTTTCAGGGTTCTTGCCTGAAATACCATATATCTTTCTCATAATATACAGTCACCACTGGGAATTTTGTATGGTAACCAATATTCTCTTACTTTGTCATTATTCTTTTCCCTCTTTTCCTCCTTCTTCCAACATAGATAATAATGGGGTGTTGAGAAGATAGTTATTATTGTTGCTGTTATTATTATGACAGGAAGATAGGTGATGCAGTGGATAGAGTTCTGGGTCTGGAGTCAGAAAGACCCATTTTCTTAATTTCAAATTTAGCCTCAGACACTTACTAACGTTTGACTCTGAGCAAATCACTTATTCTGTCTTAGTTTCTTGATCTGTAAAATGAGCTGGAGAAATAAATGACAAACTGTCCCTGTATTTCTTGACAAGAAAACACTGAATGGGGTCATGAAGTCAGTAACAATTGAAATAATTGAAGAAATTATCATGACAGCTGACCCAAAAGGCAATCAATTTTTTCAGGATATTAGTAGAGAGACAATAGGGTATAATGGATGGAGTACTAGATTAGAGTCAGGAAAATCTGGGTTGAAATTATTCCCCAGAATGCACATCCCCAACAATGCACATAGCTTACTAGCGTCCTAGGCAAGTTATTTTAAACTCTTTCAGCCTCAGTTTTCTCATAATTAAAATGAGGATAATTCTACTTAAATATCTGTGATATTTAAGGGATTGCTGGCAGAATCAAGTGAGATACTTCTATAAAGTGCTATACATAAATATCCATTACTGTTGTATATGAATAGTATAAAAGGCATCCACAAGAGTATATAAGATTAGGAAAGGAGATGGGCCTGATATATAAAATTGAGGAATATCAGATTCCTGATTATTCTACTGAGATTCACAAAATTTGAGGAGGGAAAAGAAAAAAAAAGGGGAAGGATTCCAGGATTTAATTCTTAAGAAGAATGGAAAAAAAAAAAAAACATGGAAAGGAATTACACAGGATAAAAATACATTGGTAGATTGGGGTCTAAAACAGCAATCCTAATATAATTAATTGTGTTGGTGGTGATGGTGATGATGGTGGTGATTGTTATAATTAAATGAAGTATTTCTACAAGAGCATAAAATCCTAGACAAATATCTAGAACTGTAAGGGGCCTATAGGATCATTTATTTGAATCCTCTTGTTTTATAGATGTAGCATAAATATAATATGAATTCAGATCTTTGACCTTCGATTTATCTGTAAGACTTAAAGCATAATGTAAATGCTGACTATTATTATGATTATTATTATTCCACTTAGTCTTCATTCATCCCCAACAATGCAAAATGCTTATTTATGGAAGATTCCTGGCAAGGGAATGATTCTCCTTTTGTTGCTGAGATCCAGCTAGTGGCAATGATGATTGCATTGTGATTGCAGGAGCTGTGTAGACTCCACCTTCAATAGCAAGTTGAATGGTTAGAGAAATTACAATGCTGGATATGACCTAAATGTATCATGCTGCTTAAAACATAACCACCAGAAAAGCAATTACAGCATTGAACATGTGCAATTAGATCAGGTAGTTTTTACTTACCTGAACTCTGACTATCCTCTTAACTACACAGTAATTTGACAACTAACTACACCAAAAAATAATAATAACTCTACTAGCATATCAGGTCATTCTGCTGTGGCTTCAATGGCACACTTGAATAGTGCAAACCAATTAGCTCAAGCTGAGAATTTCTCTTCCCAATGGCAGCTGAGGATTAAGTCATATTGAGGGAGTTCTTCTTGAGTGCTTCAAGTTCCCTATTCCTTTTCAATATCAGAGCCTCTAAAGAACACTGAAACATTTTAATACATTTACAAGAATCAAAAAGGATGAGAAGATAGAAATAAGTTATAATCTGTGTCTTTGGAGAGAGAACTTAACAATATTTTCATCAAGGTTCTAGCTCCCAGTGAAATTATTTTCTATGTACTTTGTGTATAAATGGAATTGATTTTTTTAGTGCACATAGAATTAAATTATTTCCCTTGATAAAATGTAAAATAATTGAGGTCAATCAGTGTTTTGTGTTTATTGTTTTATCTCCTAGGAAAAGTGCTTGACATGTAGTAGGCACTTAATAAATATTCTGAATATTTTTAAATAATAAGTACTATAATCCCCATTTTAGAGTCATGGAAACTGTGGCTTCTCTAAGAGGTCAAGTAAATTTCCCAAAATTGCAGAACTATTAAATATTAGAATCAAGATTCAAGCTCAGATGTCTCCTGAAAAGCAGTCTAATACGCTTTTCAGAATATTCTATTTTACAGTTGAAAAAACTGAGGCTTCTCAGAAAGGCTAAGGAAATTTTTCAAGACATTTCCAATTGGCTTGGGATGGAAAATGCCAATCACATCCAGAGAGAGAACTATGGAGACTGAATATGGATAGAAGCATAGTATTTTCATCTTTATATTTGTTTGTTTCATTTTTGTGTTTTTCCCCCCTTTTGGTCTGATTTTTTTCCTGCACAATATGACAAATATGGAAATATGCTTAAAGAAATTGCACATATTTTATCTATATCAGAGTTTTTGCTATCTTGGGTGGGGGAGGGAGAAAGAAAAATTTGGAACACAAAATTTTACAAAATTGAATGTAGAAAACTATCTTTATATGTGTTTGGGAAAATATAATACAATTAAGAAAAAATATATTTAAATCCAAGATTTAAAAGTTATTTATAATAGAGGGATTCTATTTTCCATTAAAGTAGAATTAAGGTTTTTTTGTTTTGTTTTGTTTTGTTTTTTAAGTGTTAGAATCAAGATTCAAATGTAGGTCTCTTTTAAATAGCACCTATTTCTCTTTCCAGACCACCCTGCTAAGGATGTGTAGTAATAAGAAAACAAATTCTACACTGTGTCCCCCAAATCTCAGTACATTTTAAACTATTATAGTTTTAAGGGTCTATTTCTTTCTCTTTGGTAGATTTCCAGGCTATTGATTTCCTCTTCTAGTTCTTAGATTTGACACTACTCCAAAGTTTCATAGGAATGCAATATAACTTTTGGGACATATTGGCTTTTTTTTTTCCCATTGGTAAGACACAGAAAGTCTATAAGGAGATGAAATTTCTTCATTATTTATCACCTTGTACCCCTAGAAATTAAATTATATGGTAAGGTAGCAAAACAAATACTGGATTTTGAATTATGAGACCTGGATTCAGATCTGTGCTTTTCTAATTAGTAGTTAACTTCTGTGTGATCTTGGACAAATTACTTCACATGAGCATTAGCCTCCTTCTCTGTAAAAGGGAGATGGGCAATGCTTAGATAAGATCTTGAAACTTTCTTCCTCTTAAATCTTATAGTACCATATCATTGGTCATGGAATTTTCCAGCCATAGCAGATAGCTTTTCAAAAATGTAGAAGCAGGAAATGGAGCCCTATATCCCAGGAAGAATAAGTACATTAATTTGGTTAGAATGTAGAGATGTGAAAAACAAAGGGGAAATAATTTGAAAGAAGTATTAAAAAATAGGATGAAGGCTTTAAGTTAGGGCAAATATCTATTTTATCTTAGAGGTAATAATGGAAATCATTGAAGCTTCTTGACCAGACAAGTGACATTTAGAATTGTGATTTAGGAATATTACTTTCCAGCTGTGTGGAAGATGGCTTTGAGTAGAAAGATAGAATGCAGCAAGACCAATTTAGATTATTGCAACAGTTCTGGTGACTTCTTTTTACACTGCTTACTGAGAATCTTCTTTTCTGTGATTCAGTAAGGGATTGTAGGAACTCTGTGCCTTCAAGGGGTAAATTCTATCTAACAGAATAAAAACAGATCTCAATTATAGCATTTAATAATGTCACATTCCCTCTAAACAAAGTCATTCAACAGGAAACCTGCCACCCAGGTATGTGAAAATGCATATTTTCCCTCTGCTTATCTGTTGAAGTCCACTTAAATAAATACCTTAATTACATACAAGATAATAGAAAAAAAAATGTTTTTTCCAAGCATGGGAAATTCAACAGACTTTCCTTATATAGTAGCAGCGCCTACTTACATTCATCATAATATTTTTCCTCTTACATTCCTTGTCTGTTTTCTCTTACTTTTTCCTCAGTTTTGTGTTCTGTCCTTTCCAGTCTGTCTCTGTTTGTCTTACCCTCTCTCTTTCAGTTTCTCTGTGTCTCTTTCTCTCTGTAGCTCTTTCTCCCCTTCCCCCTTCCTCTCTCTCTCCTCTTCTCCCTTTCTTTTTCTTTCTTTTCCTTCTCTCTGTTTATCTCTCTCCCTATCCATTTTCCTTTCTCTCTCTCTCTCTCTTTCTCTCTCTCTCTCTCTCTCTCTCTCTCTCTCTCTCTCTCTCTCTCTCTCTCCCCCTTTCCCCCCATGTGTGTCTTATCTCTCTGTCTCTGTCTCTGTCTCTGTCTCTCCTGTCTGTCTGTCTCTCTCCCCTTGTCAATTTTCCCCCCCTAAATGATACCTAGTCCATTAAGTAAATCCTATGTCTATCCTTTTCTGACCAGGTTAGATCTTCAAATCATGTATACATCATCCTCAGAATCTAAAAGAACTCTGAAGGTTATATTCAGAACCATGGACATATGTAGGAATTTGCACTAATGAGGTCTCAGAAAGTATTATGGAATATATATAAATGTAAGCAATTAGATTGTAGGGGAGAATTTTTGCTCATGCTGTGACAGGATGGGGATGAGAGTAAGGGGAAAAGGAAGTTCCAAATGGAATAATGTCTTAAAATAGCAAAGTATAGTTATGGACCTATTTGAGACAGAGTCTGCATACCAACCCAAAGAAGAATTAGAAATTCTTTATGGCATAGTATAGACAAGGTCTGGATCACATTCTATTTCAGTTAAATTTAGCAAACATTTATTGAATGTCTTATGGGTAAAGATTTTTTAAAATGCCATCTTGGCTTGTCAAATGGTTTGTTATGGAGAAAGAGGGAAGGGTGAGTTATGAGGAGGATATACATGACCTGCACAAATACAAATATAAGAATGCTTCTAATTTCTATATAATTCAAATTTTCTGGAACACATTAGGTTTAGATACTAATTTTTTTTTAACATTAACCTGATGAAACAATTATAATATTATTATCCTCATTTTAGAGAAAAAGAAACGAATTTTCAAAGAAGTTAAGCACCTTGGCACAAGTTATATAATTAGAACAGGAAGTGACATAACCAGGATTTAAATCCAGATCCCATAAATTTCCAGTTAGGCTTTTTAAAATTTCCATCCCACACCAATCTTTCTTTAAGTAAGATTCAAAAGTAAAATGGATCATTTTGATTACATAAAATAAAAACAGTTTGTAAAACAAACACAATGAAACCAAAATTATAAGAAAAGCAGAAAGCTGGGAGGAGGGTGGAATTTGCAGCAAGTTCCTCAGATAAAGGTCTCATTTCTCAAATACACAAAAAACTGAGTCATATTTCTAAGAATATGAATCATTCCCCAAATAATAAATCAAAATATATGAATAGACAGTTACCAGACAAAGAAATCAAAGTTATCTATAGTCTATGAAAAAATGCTCGAAATCACTATTGAATAGAGAAATGCAGATTAAAACAACTCTGAGGTACCACCTCATACTTATCAGATTGGCTAATATGATAAAAATAGAAAATGATAAATGTTGGAAGGTCTGTGGTAAAACTGGGACACTAAAGCTCTGTTGGTAAAATTGTAAACTGATCATTCTGGAGAGCAATTTGAAACTATGATCAAAGAGCTATAAAACTGCATACTCTTTGATTTAGCAATACCACTACTAGGTTTATATCCCAAAGAGATTTTTTAAGAGAGATATAAGCTATTTATATAAAAACATTTATGGCAGCTCTTTTTATTGTAACTAAGAATTGGAAATTAAAGGGAAGACTATTGGTTGGGAAATGACTGATCAAGTTGTGGTATATTACTGTAATCAAATGTTATTGTGGTATAAGAAATGGCAAGCAGAATGACTTCAGAAAAACCTGAAAAGTCTTACATGAATTGATAGAAAGTAAAGTGAGCAGAACTGAGGAAACGTTGCATACAACAACAATATTGTATAATGAAGAACTGTGAATTATTTAGCCATTCTAAGCAATACAATGATCCAAGGCAATCCCAAGGGACTCATGATGAAAAATGCTATCTAGCAATAGATAAAAAAAACAATGTGGTCTGAATAAAGACTGAAGCATAGTATTTTTCCTTCCTTCCTTCTTTTCTTCCCTTCCTCCTTCCCTCCTTCCTTCCTTCCCTCCTTTCTTCTTTCCTTCCCTTCCTCCCTCCTTCCCTCCCTCTCTCCCTCTCACCTTTCCTCCCTTCTTTCCTTCCTTCCTTAATTCCTTTCTTCCTTCTTTCCTTCAGCTTACCCTTCATGTCAAGAAGGATGAGAAGGTCTTAGGTAATCTGAATCTTACATTCAGATGAAGGAATAACTACAAACATCTTTTTTATTTCAGCCCTTTGTGAACACACACCAACAATCTTGGTGCCAAGAGAGGCTGAGACCAATGCATCACTTGAATTCAGGAGTTCAGGAACTATTGTAGGTTAAGCCAATCATATGGATAGCCTAAGACCAATATCAGTTCTGTGAGAAGGCAAATCATCCCAGCTTATAAATGTTGCAGATCGCTATTATTATCTCCATTTTATAGAAGAGAAAACTAAAGCAGAGAAGGGATGTTCCAGTCTAAAGGTCTGAAGCTGGATTTCAACTGAAGTCTTACTCTTTCCTTTGTGCCATGCAACTACCTATTATTACATTATATTATAACAATAGGCAGTCATTTAAATTTACCAAATGGCCAACAAGCAGAATTTGGATAATTACTTGCCCGGGATGTTGTAAAAAGGAGTACTATTGAGATATAAATTGGATTAGATGGGGTCTCTTCCAATTCTTACTTTATGTAATCTTTGTGAAATCATACAATAAAAAGAACTCTAGACTTAGTCATAGTATAAACTGCTATTGTCAATTACCTTAATTATCAGTGAACATCATACCTGTGCTTAGTAGTTACTGGATAAAAGATAGATGACTGACTGGGATAGTGGTAAACAACAAGAAGGAAAATGTTTCCTGACATCAAGAGAGAAGGAGGTCATCTATAAATTAAAGTATCATTTTCAGTTCTGGACAGCTCAGTCTTCAGCTTGGAGCAGTAGAAAGAATATCCAACTATGCATCAGGAAACTTGGGTTCAAATTTCAACTGTGGTCATTCCTAGATGTGCCACATGGAAACTAACTTCCCTGAGTTTCAGATTCTCCACCTTTAAGATGAGGATAAAAATATTTCCACTATTTGTCTCATAAGGTTTCATAAGAATAAAATGAAATAATGGATGTGAGTGTACTTTGGAAATATCAAATGCTCTGTGCATATGTAGGATTATAGTTCACAAGGAATGAACTCACTTGCAACGATGTCACAAGGAATGCTTTAGTTGCCAGTCCTGACTAGCTCTTAATCGACAATTCATATTCTCACTCGAGTTATATAGGATTCACTTGGCAAAACTGAGATGAAAAAAAGTTCTTAAGATCATATCATTGAAAGTTACCTTAGAGATCATCTAGTTTCCCTCCATTTTGAAACTAAGGAAATGAAGATTGGAAAAGGGAAGACACTTGTATAAAATCATATGCATAGTAACAAATATGGCTGGATGTTAATTGAGACCCTCTGATCCCAAACCCTCTTTCCACTATATCGTACCAGCTTGATCCAAAGTCATTGGAATTGTATATTTTTTATACTGTTGTGTGTGTTAAAAACAAGGAGAATACAGCATGAAATTAACGAAAAAGTAAATTGTAAACTAATAAAATCCAACCCTTCTTCCTGCAATACAGAAGTAGCCTGGGGAATGTGCGGCTGCAGGGGGTCATTAAAGCCAGATAATGGTGGGATGGGGGAAGTTTTTAAAAGATTGTAGAAGTTGAAGACTGAAAATAGCATTTATGATCATACATCTAAAATAGGAATAATAAAAGTACATGCCTCAGGGAGTAAGCTGATTTCCAGAAGGGTCATGGAAAAATTACTCCAACTCTCCAATTCCCCTACATACAAACTGCAATGTTTTCTTTGTGTGTTTCAGTGAAGTGGGGAGAGGTGTTAACTGCTGGGAAGAGGGTGAATAGATCTAGGTTCTCTTCTTTCCTATTTGTGTTCAACTAAATGGCCATTGAGACTGAGGCTAATTATCCAATTCTAGGATAAAGATGAACTATTTAATGGACGTTTCTAGGATTTCTAAAATATGTTGTGTTCTATTTGGAGTTCCAGTGTTTTAGGAATAGACCCTTAGATTACATGTAAGCTTACTCCATCATTTTGCGTATGGGCAAACTGAAATTGAGAGAGGCTAGATGATTTGTCCAATATTAACAGTTTCCAATTGAACCCAAGTCTCTAATTTTCTAGTCTACTATTCTCAGTTTTCTTTGGCACTTTTCCATTACTGCCAAGTTTACTGGCAGCAACTCTTTTCCTCCTTCCTGTTCTATACCAAATATATCCTAAACATTATTTGGGAAGATTTATGACAAATTAGAGGGAGGAGAAGTGTCCAAATCAAACCAGGCCAGATTATGGGACAGAAACTTTCTGCATGAAACTATTAGAACTCTGAGAAAACATGTTTTGAGGAAGTAGAGCTGGAAGGAACATTAGCCATCCTCATGCTATAGATGAGAAAACTAGGTCTCTGACAGCAGTAATTTATCCAAGGCCACAAAGACCCAGAGCCCAAACTTAAGCTCAAACTCTCTGATGCCAGAGCCTATGCTATTCTACTTCTTTGCTCAACTACACATTGAATAATTTCAAATGATTTTTATGTTTAATATCTTCTATATTATAAAATATTTTTATACATGACATTTATATTTTTCCTTGCCTTTTTCTTACCTATTTTTGTGGGAAACCTCTGAACATCAGACCTTATTTGACTATGTTATAGTCTTAATTAATTAAATGTGGTCCAGCATATGATTGCTACCAGATCATTGTTTACATAATTCCTGTTCTTTCAAAGCTGCAAGCAGAGAAAAATTCCCTTTCTAGGAACTATTAGTTATTCATCTTTTTCAATTTCTTGTGGTGTGTCATTCAGGAAATAACCTCAGAGCCCCAAAGCAAAGCTAAAAATAGTTAAAATACATACAACCCAGCACAATCATCACATCTGCTTAAAATAGCACATTTTATAAAAGCTGGCATCCCGGGAGAGAGAGACCATCAGGCACCATTAGTTATTACATCATTTGCTAATGGTCAGAGTACTAGGGCTATATCAGATGGGGATGGTGAGGCAGGGGGTTGGGAGAGACTTCAGACAGAAGGGCTAGCCACTGAAAACAATCTCACTCCAATTACCTAAAGCTTACATTTGGAAACTATCAGCAGTAGTATTCTGGCCAACATCAGATACCAACAGCCTTAATTTAACTGAAGTGCTCCCCATTTCTAATCTTCCCTACTAGTCATCTTTTGCCCTCAACATTTCTGTCCTTTCCTCCTTTAATCTGGGAATTTAGTTTGGCCCTAATTGGACCTGACTAGGTTTAACTCCAAATAGTGTTGAACCAAGTGAGGAGGAATGAGTAAGGATTTAGAAGGGTAATAGTAGTAGCAGAGAAGGGGAGAAGGAGCAGATACTCAGGTTAAATTGGTCCTGTACTAAATCCGAAAATCCTAGGATTTCAGAGATAGGTCATTAGGAATCAAGTCCAAACTCAGTATTTTACAGAAGAAGAAAGATGGAGCCCAAAACTACGTCTTAGAGGACTAAAATCCACAGACAGGAGTTGAGCTACTATCAGTGATATTGGGAAGATCGTGGAGAATAAAAATGCTACCAGAAACCTGAAGAATGGCAAATATGTTATTTTTTTAAAGGAAGGAAAGAAATAAGCTTGTGACTCCTGGCCAATGATTTAGATTCTGATTCCTGACATTTATTATTAAAGGAAAGGTTATATTGAGAAAAGGAATGATCATCATACAGTTGACACAGCTTCATCAGGAAGAAGATTTGTTGGACTGTTTCTTAATTTTTTTTTGACAAGATTACTAGACCAGTGGTTCAGGGAAATGTTAGTTTATTGAGAATATTAGTAATATACTTGACAAAGCCCCACAAGCTATTCTTAGGGAAAAGATGGATAGTGATGAGTTAGTTAATAGTACAATTAGGTTAAACTTGAACTGTCTAAAAAACTAAACCCAAAAAGTAATCATTAATGGTTCCATATTAGCATGGCAGGAAAATAGTAACAGTCCTATGATACTTAATATTTCTATTTATAGTGTGAGTAGAGGTAACGATCGCATTCTTATGAAATCCAGAGGACACACGCTAAGGACTAACATTTTGCATGACAAGAGTCAGTATTCAAAAAGATCTTGAAAGGGGTGGCTAAGTGACAATTAATGAGAAAAATAATCTGGTGTTTTTAGTAGAACTCATCATTCATCAGTAGTGATATGGTCACTAACAAAAGGAATCCAGTGAAAATCTGCATTAAGAGAGAAGCAAAATGTCTTTGATAACAGAAATTATACTATTGCTATATTTCATCCCTCATCAGAGAATACCTATCAAATATTCCATTTAGAAAATTGTGTTTAATTCTGAGGAGTGCTGAATTTTTTGGAAGGATGTTTATAAGATAAAAAGACATTGGGATGTTGAAGGGCATCTAGATAACATAGGGATCCAATGAAGGAACTGGAAGTATTTAGACCAGAAAAGAGAAAACACAAGTGGGGACAGAGGGCATAGGATATGTCACCAAGATATATAGAACACTTGTTTTGCTTGACAGCACCTTACACAAGTAGGAATAATAGATGGAAATTATAAAGAAGCAAATTTAAATATGAAAAAAAGAAATTTTTCTGACAATTAGAAATGTATAAAACTGGAAGAGTATGCCTCAGGAAAAAATGAATTGGATTCCATTTCACTGAATGTCTTCACCAATTGACTTGAGGATTGATTTTCTGTTATGTCATAAAGATGATTCTTCCTTAGTTGCCTGTTGTATTGCATGACTTCCAAGGTCCCTTAAAATGAAGAGTTTCTAGGAAGTTACTTTTGTCAGTTAATTTTTCCAATGTTCTTTCCTCTTTATCAGTACTACATCTTAGTAATAGATTACACAATCAATAATATATCTTACAGAGGCCTTGTGCTAGATACTGGCGAAGATATAAATTTAAGATAAGATGCAAACTATACCTTGCTTAATGAGCATTCTTTGTGACCTTGGACTCATTTTTAAATCTTTCTAGGCCTCAGTTTCCTTATCTGTAAAAAAGACAGGATTGAATTAAATGAAATGGAAGATCCCTTCAAGTTCTAAATCCATGGTAATATGATCTATCTTTGAGCTTAAAGACTATCAGGAGAATAAAACACAAACATAAAGTTTTAATACACAATGTTACATGAAAAGTATAGGATGTGACAAAAAAAATCCTGTTGTATTATTTATCTTATTGAAAGTGAACTAAAATTGTCAAGACACTCTGAATATCAAAGAGATGAAAAAAAAGTCACATAAAGTCTGAGAGAGAAGATCTTTACTAATGAGAGTATCAGGGATTGTTTCATGAAGGAGTCAGCAAGTGTGTTGGGTTTTAGAGAATGGGTAGGAATTTTGCATGTAAAGAGAAGCTTCTTATGGATCAAGGGTAAGATGAATGCAGGCATGAAGGTAGAACATCACTGATTGTGTTTAGGCCACATAAAGTAGGAAAGAAAATTGGACACAAGTAAAGCAGTCCAAGATTGACAAGGGCTTTTAAAGCCAGTTATTGAAGTTCCTGCTCAATTCATTAGGCAATAAGGTATCACTGAAGATTTTTGAATGGAGAAAGTGTCAGATATTACAGGATCTACAAATCCCAGGATGATTGATAAAACAGCAACATGAAGAATGGATTGGGAAGAGGAGGTCACCAAGGGTACAGGCAGAAACTAGTAAAACCTCCAATCTTCAAATGACTGTGTTAGAATGTAGGAGCTACTGAGGAATAGATCAACTAGTCCACTAGCATTTATCAAACACTGACTATATGCCAAGCTTTGTACCAAGTGCTATCTGGGATGTAAATGCAAGTATAAAGACAAACAACAACAACAACAAAACCCAGGCCCTTCACTCAAGGACTTTATGTTCTCATGAGGGAAAATAATATGCAAAGGGAAACTGAAAAGTAGAGGGTGGGGAGAATCAACAAGGGTATCTGAAGTATTGATAGAGGAAATTCTGTGGAGAAGAATGAGGAGTGAAAAACAGCTGACTCAGGCATTCTCCTTAAATGGAAGTTCTGAGAGTTGATTTTACAATCTGAGAAGGATACAATCAGGGAGGATAGACAGTCCTATTATAATGGGATAACTGCACTATGTAAATGTATGCAATAAAAATCAACAGCTTCATGGGGAAAATGGACTTGGAATAGCACACTCAAAAACTTCATCAGTGATTCATCAAAAAAGAGAAATCTAATAAAAATAGAAGCACAGTTTTATACATATGGAATGATTAAGAAATACTTAAACATTACAATAAATGCTGGTATGATTCCCACAGGCTCCAAAGTTGACAGAATCTAATGTAATCACTAGTGCGCCGAGGGTTATAACACGAGCTCTGAACCAGGGCTTTAGCCATGGTAGAAGGAAGAGGATGCAGAATATAGCTTTTCATCAGAAGATATGCAATCAATATGACACTTTACCTTGAAGAAAACCTGAAGTTTGTTTGTGGAAATGGGTGTAGGAAGGGTTATAGCTTATGAATTATTGTGAAGTAGTGTAGTTTTCTATGTATTTGTGTGAATTCTCGCAGGCAAAATTGTGCATAAGCAAGTACAAAATTCATGTTATACTCAAAACATTCCCTAATATATCAGTCACATTGGAAGAAATTCACATTTTCAAAATAAGTATTAGAACTGTTCTTCCAATGTGTGAATTCCAAGGGGGGGGGGGGAGGAAGGGGGACGCTTCAGGATAAAGAACTGGTACAAACTAGATAGAATTAAGATCAAAGCTTTTTGATCAATAGGAACATCATATAGTTTAAACCTCTTATTTTTACAAATGAAGAGATTGAGGGTCCCATAGATCAATGGACTTATTCAAGATCATGAATATGATTTTCATAACACCTGGATTTCTTTTAGTCACATAGTAGGATCTCAGAATAATAGACTTAGAGATGAATCAGACCTTATTCATTTTGTAGGTGTTACCATTTCATTTGACACATTAAGAAGCAGCCTCAAGAAGTTAAATGCCTTGACTAAGTTCACTTAGGAATAAATAGAAGAGCTGGGACTTGAATATCAATCTTCTAGCATTTAAATTCTGCCTTCTTTCCATCATACCACAGTTTCTTTCAGGTCCTAAATTATTTATTATTCCCTGAAATCCTTGAAAAACAATAACATTTATTCATCTGTTGCTATTTTTTCCATTCTTCTTTTTCTTCTCTATCAATGTTCTTTGCCTTTTCTTTCATTTTATCTTATTTCTTGGGTTTTTTTTATCTTAGAGAAAATAGGAAATTCTTCTGGAACCCACGAATGTTTCTTAAGTCAAGCCTGACACTTTAGAAGAAATGGATAGTAGAGAATTGGATAATAGGAATATTAATTCTTCTTCCTACAACCCTTTATATTTATAAATATTTTTCATACAATAATCCTATCAAGGAAATAATATATATTATCATTCCCATTTTACACAAAAGGTAATTGAATCTGAAAGGCTCAGGGATATAGTTACATAGCTAAAAGTTTCAAGATCCAAAATAGCATTTTTCTATTCTATCACTCTGTATCATGTAAA
Organism: Antechinus flavipes; assembly: GCF_016432865.1. Taxonomy (NCBI): domain Eukaryota; kingdom Metazoa; phylum Chordata; class Mammalia; order Dasyuromorphia; family Dasyuridae; genus Antechinus; species Antechinus flavipes. Next base: position 198,984,301 of record NC_067399.1, read on the forward strand.
TTATCATCACTCTAATCATGTGATCAAAGCCTTAAGTTTTTCTGGAAGTGGAAGTTCCAAAACAAATGACACATCAGAGACAATCAATGTTGGTATTCAAAAACTCAAGTGAGTCTGTGATCTCCTCAATTGGGGATTTCCCTCTAATGTTGTAGATTGTCTGACCATTTTTTATGACTTTCATTCATGACCTTCTAAAAATTCATCCAAACGGACCTACCCAATATATGAGAGATCTTCCTTAAATGTTCTCTGGGAGTACTTTAGCCATCCACTTGTCATCTTTTTCTGTTGTCACATTAGAACCAGCAAATATGCAAACAGTTTTTTGATCACAGCCTTTAGTCTTGCTCTTCTTCAAAATTCCTAGTTGATGATATGTTGCAGCCTGCTCATACTCATCATGTACCTTGCTTTCCATTGTTCTCTATGAAGTGCTCACCTTTGGTTCTCTGAAAACAGTTCCAGGTCTCCTTGCCGTAAAGCAATGCAAGTAATATGTTTACTTTGAATAGATGGATCCTCTCTGTCACTGAAAGTTTGAAGTCAAAAGTAAAAGTGCTTTTCTTACAGAGAGAGGTAATATAAATTGTCTTACCAGAAGATCAATTAAACATTACATAAAAAGAAAAGAGAAAAGCTTTCTAATCTGGCTAGCTACTTGAGTTGTAAGGGAACCGTATAAGATGCCATTTAATATAACTATTGGAGTTTTTATTTTAAAAGGGTAAAGATGAATTCAGGTTCTGCATTGGAAAGTATGCTTTAATGGAGTAAGAATTAGAAATTGTCTCACTTCTATCTACCTCCTTGCTAGGAAGATTTAGCATCCAAATCTTTTTGCTTTTTTGCTCCATGCCTGGGGCTCCCCAGAAGAATCCGAGTTTCACTAGAAGGGGTAAGGGTTAGGGGTCCTTTTCCTTTGAGACTTTTTGAACTGCTGGAGTTTATTGATATAGCTAGATAAACAGTCCAAGAGAAACCTCACCTACCCATTCCCAGGGATTAATTACTTTTGCATATAAACTGAGCTGGCCTTAGGCAAAATTGTAAAATAGGTAGTATTTGTATTCAGCACTTATCTAGTTCTTTATCTCATTCTGTTACTTCCAGAATAATCTCCCTGCCTCCCAGGAGCCAGGTAGTCTCCAGCTGTCGCTCCTAACCCACACCTCTCAGCCAAAGATGTAAACATCCTTCCCAAATCCATCTTCTCCAGAAACATCCCTTTTTACACCCTTCTTTTAGAAGGCCCTGCTAGTTACTGGAATCTTAATCTGAAGAATGAGTTCCCTTTAAATTAGAGGATAATGACTTCAGTTATTAAACAGTTATGTATGTACATATTTCAAGGAAGAGATCCAAAGCCACCTACTCTATAAAACCTTCCTTATTTCTCTCCTGTCAGGAATAATAACTCATCTTTGTATAGATTATATAGTTCTTTGATAGTTATACCTAACATCCACATAGCACTTTTAGGTTTATAAAGGACTTTACAAATACTGTCATGTTTGATGTTCATGACAACCCTGAGAAACAGGTGGTATCATTATCCCCATTTATAGAGATGATGAAAAGGAAGCAAAGAGAGGTGAAAATCATTCACTGAGAATCACGCAGCTACTAATTATTTGATGCAGAATTTGAACTCAAGGGCTCTGAATCTAGGGCTCTATACATTAGACCACCTATCTGCTTTCTTAATCCAAATTCTGTGAAGTAGAGCATTAATATTTTTATCCTTTTTTACCTAAGGAAACTGACAGTAAAGTCAGTAAAGTGATTTCCCCATATCTGCACTATTAATAAAATCAGTACCTAGATCTCAAGGCTCCAAAAGGCATACTTTTTTTCTGATATCTCACACTGCTTCTCTAGAAAAATGATCTTTTCATGGTTCATTTCAACAATGAGATGATTCAGGCCAGTTCCAATGATCTTGTGATGAAGAAAACCATCTACATTCAGAAAGAAGACTATGGGAACTGATTGTGGATCACAATATATCATTTTCATTCTTTTTGTTGTTGTTTGCTTGCATTTTATTTTCTTTTTCATTTTTTCTTTTTGATCTGATTTTTCTTGTGCAGCAAGATAATTGTATGAATATGTATGCATATATCTTGGATTTAACATATATTTTAACCACGTTTAACATATATTGGATTACTTGCCGTCTGGGGGAGAAAATGTGGGGAAGAGGGGAAAACTGGAACACAAGGTTTTGCAAGAATCAATGCTGTAAAATTGTCCCTGCATATGTTTTCAAAATAAAAAGCTTTAATAAAAAAAGAAAAGTGATCTTTCCCCCTTTAAATTTCTCAGTGCACTATTTTTACACACATCTTATGTTCTTGTCATGTTCTATTTTATATATGTACACAAATCTGAGTACTTTTGTGTTTTATCTGTTATTTTTGTATTGTCTCTCTTTCCTAATGGACAGAAAGTTAGGGCTTGCGGTCCAAGGTATTGTCTTATTTGTCTATGTATTTCTTTCAGAATCTAGCAAAGTACTAGACACAGAAATATTACTTGATACAAGCTTGTGAATTGTATAGCAAGACATTGTGCTAAATTCTAGAAGATATACATAGATGATTATATTATATCTGCCCTCAAAGAGTTTACAATCCAATAATAATATTCATTAGTATACACATTTATATGGTGATGTAAGATTTTATTCAGTATCTTAATCACACAAATCTTTTGAAGGAGGGAGCACAAGCATCGTTATTTAAATTATATATATGTATATATATATATATATATATATATATATATATATATGAGGAAAATTTGGCTTAGAGAAATTATTTGACTTGTTCAAGACAACCAATAGGCTGCAGAATTCCTATGAATCCTTGGTACTTTGGAAAGATGCGAAAAAAAACACACAAATTTATAAAAATAAACTGTATGTGACCTGCTAAAAATCATATGGAAAATAACTAATACAATGCTATTCTGTCCCAGCCTATTTTCTTTGTCTCTTACTTGACTGAGATTGAGGTCTATCTTTGAGAGCTCCCTCATTTCATCTCCTTTATATCAGTGGAATGCTGGGAAACATTTAACAATGGGCTCAAAAAAATGTCAGCATACTTTTATTTTTTTTTCTTCCATCCTTCTTTTCCTTCCCCCCTCCTCAAGAAAGCATGTAATCTGATGTGGGTCACACATGTACAATCATTTTAAATATAGTTAGTCATGTTGTGAGCACCAGCCCTGAAGTCAAAAGGACTTGAGTTCAAATATGGTCTTAGACACTTAACATTTCCTGGCTGTGTGACGCTGGGCAAGTCATTGAACCCCAATTGCCTCAGCAAAAAAAAGAAAAAAAATTAACAGTCACTGTGGGTATCTGGTAAGAGATGGTTCCAGGGGTCTCCTCAAATTTCTTTATTTTAGTTTCATAGGATGAAATAATGTTTCTCCTGTTCAAGGGTAACTCCTCTAATTGTGGTCTAGATCTCTTCCACTGTATGCTGTGACGCTCAAATGAGAAACATTTTGCAAACCTTAAATAGCTATATCAATGCCAATTATGATGATGATTGTTATTTCTCCTCATCTGCTGCTTGCTGCTGCTGCTATTACTACTACTACTACTACTACTACTACTACTACTGTAATGCCGGAGAAACTGAGGCAAGATAGAGATTAGAGATTATTTAATAATGTATTTAAAAGAGAGAGATTTACTGGGACCAAATGGATCCATGGTTTAATCCCAGGGCTGAATGAACCTATCATCTCCAAGAATCCAGCAAACATTGTGAGTTCTCAATGACGTATATACACGTGGCTCAGACTCAGGGGGTAGATTGAGGCAGGGGAGGATTCAAGGTGCTGAGAGCGGGAATGGGACTCTGACAGGATGGGGTGAGCCACCGGAGATGGGATGACAAAATGGGGAGAGGAATCCCAGAGATGGGAAGAGACATCTTGATAAGACAGTATCTGATATTCTGATAGCTTGGGATGGGGAGAGGCATTCTGATATCCTAAAATATAAGATCTTTTATCCTTATCAAATATTCTGATTAAGAGGGAGGGGTGGTTTTGCAGGATTGAGCAGAACAATTATAAACTGAGTCAGAACAATTAGGGAAACTGAGGCAGGACAATTTAGGGAAACTGAGTCAGGATAATTAGGAAAACTGAGTCAACACAATAAAAGAGAACTGTGGCATAATATTATTACTACTGTGGCATAACGTAACTACTATTACTATTACTATTACTACTTCTACTACTACTACTACTAAGAGGCCTCCAAAACAAAATAAGTGAAGTCCTGATTTATAGCAAGATTTGTGAGGTGTGAATGTTTGCACAGGAAACTGAACAATTGGTTGGTGCAGGCTTCAGCACCATTCCTTCCTGTATCTCCCCTAGCAGTTTAGCTGATCAAATGTTTTCTTACTTACAGTTTCTCTTTTAACTCTTTCTTCCAACCCATAAAAGTTACTAGAATTCCCTATTCTTATGCAAATATAACAGGGACCTTTGTTCTTGAAATAGGTCTCTAGCCATTTAGGCAGACTTTGTAGATAGCAAAACAACCCTCCAGTTTGGCTAAATGCTTTCCTGAGGCAAGTTAAGGTTTCGAGGTAATTTGCCTTTCTCTTGCTATTGGAGGCCATGAGCCGAGTTGAAAGGAATTCCTCCTCCCTAAACCAGTTCTGAGTGAGTTCTTACTTGGCTTTCTGAGCTTTTTAAGTGCTGATTGCCATCCACTCCCTTTCCCTTGGATTTGGTGGATGAGTGAATTTCATTTGGTGAAAAAGTGAATGAATGTTATTACATACAAAGTATTGTTTTAAATGCTAAGGGTTTAAATAATAATAATAATAAAAACATAAGATAGTTCCTATTCTCAAGGAACTCACTTTTTAATAGTTGAAACAATATTATAGATTTCATCTTCAAGTCATATGTAAAGGTCCCATGATGGTCCCTAGGTCCCTCCCAAAGCAGAGGGTAATGCTTCTTCTTTAATATTATTTCCACTGATATCAGGGCAATTGGGTGATATATATAGTGGATAGAGCTTTGGGCAGGAAGTCCAGGAAAACCAGAGTTCAAATTTGGCCTCTGACACTTACTAGCTGTATGACCCTGGTTAAATCCCTTAACCCTGTTTATCTCCTCCCCTCCCCCCTTTTTTATCTGTAAAAATGAACTGGAGAAGGAAATGGCAAACCTTGGCAGTGTCTTTGCCAAGAATACTCCAAAGGGGGTCATTAAGGATCAGAATATAACTAAAACATTAACCATTGATATCACTAATAATATAACTTCCTATCAGTTTCTGGTATTGATCTATTTGATAGAAAGTATTTTGGTGACAGTATTTTCTTTTCTAGCACTTCAACAGATATGTCTGTATCCCCAGCGAGCAGGTAACAAGCTTGCATCTCTATCACTTTCACTTCTCAGGATGACCTATTAGAAACATTGCTATTCCAAAGATTCTTGAATTCTTGAATTATTTTAATTGAGATTTGAGGGAAAATGGAGATCAAGGTAGAAGCAGTGCTTTGACTTCCCTGACACATGCTGCCTTTTGCCTCCATCCTCAGGATGTTTTGCTGCTTTATCTAGTCTACTTGTCTGCCCTGTGAGTGGCAGTTGATTGAGTAAATGGGCCCTTTCTAGGTAGAAGTTGCTTCCATTGATGATGGCTTCAAGGACTGATCTAAAAATGAACTGGTACTGTAAGCAGTGGGGGAGGGGGAGGGAAGAAAGGGGGGAAAGGGGAGGGAAGTTGCTGCCCTTCCTGAGAATCCTGTGCTTGGTGAGATGATGAGAAGTCTCCATAACTCAACCATTTTTCATCTTTGATTTGAAATGATTTGTTGTACATTCCTTTTTCTCTCTGGGTTGTCAAGTCTTATTGATTTGATTTTATAATATTTTTCACCACTGTCCCATCATATTTCCCCTGGTCTGTTGTAGTATCCTCCAAATTGGTCTCCTTAATTTCAGTCTACTCCACATTCAATCTCCTCATTCACTGATTTTAAAATAATCTTCCAAATACACAGTTCTACATCAGACTACATTATTTTACTGCTTAAAAACCTTTAATGCTTTCCCATTTCTTTTAGGATAAAAAACAAAAGGGATGAAGGCCATTTCAATTTCACTGTGATTTTTCTTTCCAGAATTATTTCAAATTCTTCTTCTTCATGTACTGTACATTCTAGCAAATTAAACTGAAAGTTGCTTCCTGAACTTCCCTGCTGTCTCTCCACCACTGCGCATTGTATGAATATACAAGACATTACTTATTCTTGAAATGAATTCTGTCCCATCTTTGCCTTTCAGAATCTTTTTCATTGGAGGTTCATTCAGCTCTGGCATTATTCCTTCATGAAACTGAGCTGATCCCCAGAGCTGAAAGTATTTTTTCCTTCCTTTTTTAAAAATTTATTTTATTTTATTTTTTAAAATAACTTTTTATTGACAGAACCCATGCCAGAGTAATTTTTTTTTTTACAACATTATCCCTTGCACTCAATTCTGCTCTGATTTTTCCCCTCCCTCTCTCCACCTCCTTTCCAAGATGGCAAGCAATCCTATACATGTTAAATAGGTCACGGTATATCCTAGATACAATATATGTGTGCAGAACTGAACAGTTCTCTTGTTGCACAGGGAGAATTGGATTCAGAGGGTAGAAATAATCTGGGAAGAAAAACAAAAATGCAAGCAGTTTATATTCATTTCCCAGTATTCTTTCTTTGGGTGTAGCTGTTTCTGTCCATCATTGATCAATTGAAACTGAGTTAGATCTTCTCTTTGTCGAAGAAATCCACTTTCATCGGAATACATCCTCATACAGTATTGTTTCTGAAGTATATAATGATCTCCTGGTTCTGCTCATTTCACTTAGCATCAGTTCATGTAAGTCTCTCCAAGACTCTCTGTATTCATCCTGCTGGTCATTTCTTACAGAACAATAATATTCCATAACGTTCATATACCACAATTTACCCAACCATTCTCCAATTGATGGGCATCCATTCAATTTCCAGTTTCTAGCCACTACAAACAGGGCTGCCACAAACATTTTGGCACATCAGGTCCCTTTCCCTTCTTTAGTATTTCTTTGGGATATAAGCCCAATAGAAACACTGCTGGATCAAAGGGTATGCACAATTTGGTAACTTTTGGGGTATACTTCCAGATTGCTCTCCAGAATGGTTGGATCCGTTCACAACTCCACCAACAATGCATCAGTGTCCCAGTTTTCCCACATCCCCTCCAACATTCATCATTATTTTTTCCTGTCATCTTAGCCAATCTGACAAGTGTGTAGTGGTGTCTCAGAGTTGTTTTAATTTGCATTTCTCTGATCAATAATGATTTGGAACACTCTTTCATATGAATGGTAATAGTTTCAATTTCATCATCTAAAAATTGTCTGTTCATATCCTTTGACCATTTATCAATTGGAGAATGACTTGATTTCTTATAAATTAGAGTCAATTCTCTATATATTTTGGAAATGAGGCCTTTATCAGAACCTTTAACTGTGAAGATGTTTTTCCAGTTTGTTGCTTCCCTTCTAATCTTGTTTGCATTAGTTTTGTTTGTACAAAGGCTTTTTAATTTGATATAATCAAAATTTTCTATTTTGTGATCAGTAATGGTCTCTAGTTCATCTTTGGTCACAAATTTCTTCCTCCTCCACAAGTCTGAGAGATAAACTATCCTATGTTCCTCTAATTTATTTATAATCTCGTTTTTTTTTGCCTAAATCATGGACCCATTTTGATCTTATCTTATACGGTGTTAAGTGTGGGTCCATGCCTAATTTCTGCCATACTAATTTCTAGTTATCCCAGCAGTTTTTGTCAAATAATGAATTCTTATCCCAAAAGTAAGGATCTTTGGGTTTATCAAACACTAGATTACTATAGGTAACTATTTTGTCTTGTGAACCTAACCTATTGCACTCATCAACTAATCTATTTCTTAATCAATACCAAATGGTTTTGGTTACTGCTGCTTTATAATATAGTTTTAGATCAGATACAGCTAGGCCAATTTCATTTAATTTTTTTTCATTAATTCCCTTGAGATTCTAGATCTTTCGTTCTTCCATAGGAATTTTGTTGTTGTTTTTTCTAGATCATTAAAATATTTTCTTGGAAGTCTGATTGGATAGCACTAAATAAATAGATTAGTTTAGGGAGCATTGTCATCTTTATTATATTCACTCTCCTATCCAAGAGCACTTAATATTTTTCCAATTATTTAAGTCTGATTTTATTTGTGTGGAAAGTTTTTTGATAATTTTGCTCATATAATACCTGATTTTCTTTTGGTAGATAGCTTCCCAAATATTTTATGCTGTAGACAATTATTTTGAATGGAATTTTTCTTTGTATCTCTTGCTGTTGGATTTTGTTGGTGATATATAAAAATGCTGAGGATTTATTTTGTATCCTTCCTTTCTTAAAAAGAAATTTTAGATCTTTTATTTTGTCCTGTGTTTTCTTGCCTTGGGTTGTAATTACCTGTATACATGCCCTATTGCCATTATTCACAACAATAGCACTAACAATATTCATAAGAGTCCCTACTCTGTGCCAGGCTAAAATTTCTACATATATCATCTCATTTTATCTCTACAAAACCTCTGGAGGTAGGTATTATTATTTTTTTTTATTATTCCCACATTAGAAATAAACTTAAATAACATTTAATTTTTCCCTTAATGTGAAACAAAATATTCCATAAGTTACACCCCTCTAAGAAAATAGATTGCACTAAATTTCTCTTCTCCAATCTACACTGAAGATGTTTCAGCTTTAGTGTCAATAATTAATAAATAGCTGGATCCCACAAAGATTTGTATCAATTGTTCTTACATCATTTTGAAACCATTAAGAACCTTATTTCATACAGGCATATACATCAAATAACAGATGGATGACTAGACCAAATACTTATTTATCTAATGACTATATGTTTTCAGATTGAAAATATTACATAATTGCATTTTGCTCATGGCTTTTAAGCTGACCACTTGCTCTGAATATTAATTCTGCCATAAGAGGAAAAAGTAGGAACATAATTATGACAGAAAGTATCTTTATCTCTGTTTGACTTCATGTATGAATCACAAAGGAACATAACACATCATAACAATCCCACCCTATTGCTGGACTCCAGAAGGCGGGAATCATTCCTATAAAAAGGAATGCAATTGGAAAATCAAGTTAGAAGGATCTAACCTTGAGTAAAGTTCAAAAGCTATCCTTCAAACTCTTTTTTCCCAAATGCAAACAAATCTCCACCTGTACCTTTTGAGAAGGTTTGTGGCATTTCTCTGGGATGATGAGGAGGGAAATATTATTATTGTCCCATTTCACAGATGAGGAAATTGAAGTAAATAGGTCAAGGGACTTGCCAGTGTCACACAACTACTAAGTGTCTGTGGAGAGATTTGAACTCAGGTCTTCTTAACTCGAGGCCTAGGATTATCCATTGTGCTACTTATTTTGTAGGTGTGCTAATAGGCAGCTACCTCTCTGCCTATTAAGTCAGGAACTGTGTCATTTTGGTCTCTTTCTAAGGTCTAATATATTATAGGTGGTTTTTTAAGTAAAAGTTGGGATGAGAGCTTAAGTGATTTCCTCAGCATGTGAAACTCCTTCCCTATTGATACTCATCTGTAATTTAGGGACTTAGAGAATTACTTAAACCTAATCAATGATTTGCTTTTATGGCAGAAGCAAAATCTAAAGGCAAGTGTTCCTGACTCCATGTCTGGTAGGCTCTGCATTCTCTCTTGTAGCTCTTTTGTTCAGACGTGTGATTCCTCCTGGGAATTTCTGCAATCAATGCTGACATGCACATTTTTATAAAGAAATTAGTAGGGCATTAAAAGGTGAAATGACCTGTACAGGATCATTCTGCTGTTAGGTTTCAGAGACAGGACTTAAATCCAGGTCTTTTTGACAGGTTGATTGCTTCTATACAGTCCACTTTGGAGTCTCTAGAAAATGCTTAATTAATGTTTGTTTAATGAATAAAAATTTAGAGGAAATAGTCAGAGTTGCTATTTCAGAGACCCCTTTGACTTTCCCTTCTTCACCTCTAACCAATTCTACCTTCAATGTGTCTCCCACTTGTTATGTTCTCTCCCCTCTCACACTTACCATATTAGTCTAGGACCTCATCACCTCTCACTTGAAATGCTGTAATAGTCTCTTAATTTGTCTTTTTCCCACGATAAGTCAATTACTCAATCTAAAGGCATTTATTAAGCACACAATCATTGTGCTAAGCCTTGAGGAATGCAAAGAACAAAGGATTACAGTTCCTATCCTAAAAGATTTTACAATTTAAAAGGGGAGACAAGAATATGTGTTATCTATCCTAACAGTTATGAAAAGAATCTTCCTAAGGTATAACTTAGATCACATCACTTGCAAACTGAAAAGAATTCATTAGTGCTTCAATACCTACAAAATAGACATAGTAGATAGAATGTTGGGCCTGAGAAGACTCATTTTTGTGAGTTCAAATCTGGCCTCAAATATTTATTAGCTGTATGACTCTGGAGAAGTCACTTAATTCTGTTTGCCTTAGTTTACTCACTTGTAAAATGAGCTGGAGGAGGAAGTAGCAAACCACCTTAATATCTTTGCCAAGAATTCTCCAAATAGGGTTATGAAGAGTTGGACATGACTGAAACTCATTTTTCTAACTTTATTCATAGAACTCCCCTTTACCAATTCTGTTATACTTCAAATGAGTTATTTATTTCCTGTTCCTTGAAATGAACACTCTATCTTTTTGTAACTGAAAAAGCTGTCTCTCCCAAGTCTAGAATTCATTCCTTCTTCATACCTGTCTCTCATAATAATTCTTGTCCTCATTCAAAGCACAATGAAAATATTACCTTTTCTAGGAAGCCATCCTTGCCCCACAGTAGTTACTTCTCTCCCTCTTTAATCTTCCTTGCACTGTATTTATTTCTACCCTGCCCCTGCAAGTAGAATCTAAGCTTCTTGACATCCAAGACTATTTTGTTCCTATTTTGTCTCTTTAGTGCTGGTCAGAGTACCTTGAAGCTAGGATTCACTTGATAAATGTTGGTTGAATTGAGTTGAATACTAGTAGAATAGATGTGCTACATCTTGCATAGGATTTATTTTAATTTCAGTGAAGAACTTCACTGTCTCATTCCAATGCAGTGACTAATGGAGAGACTTTAGGCATCATGACATACCAGTGAAGGAGAAATCTTTATACCAAGAAACTTTTCCCAGGATGGGATGCTCATATTATGATATATAAAATGAAAATTTCCAGAACTATTACACATATCATTGAAAACTTATGCTTTTCCTTAAAGCATATGAGAATCCTACATATTATATTTCATATATATAAATGCTACACATAATGTGTCAACAAAGCAAGTATTTGCTTTAAAAATAATCCTCTCACCTTTTTTAAATGGGACAAAAGGTCAAACCACTTAAGTGATATCTAAGCTATACTTCATCAAAATCAGATATGAAGGAAAATATTTTATCTCCATCATAATTACTGATTCTTTTTTTATCCTGCAGAAAGAAGCAAAGAAATCTGATTTGTGGCTGGATCATCCCATTGGGCCAGAACAGTAAGATTATAATGGAGGCAGGGAGAAAAAAGCTGGAGACTGTGATTGTGAAATTTGACTAGGATCATTTGAGTCCATCAGCCTGTGGAAGAGCTATAAAGAGAAAGGTCTGAATTTTCATACATACATACATACATACATATATATATATATATATATATATACACACATATATATATATATATATATATATATATATATATATAATACATATTATATATATATATATAATGCCAGCCATAGATATCCACTATCTCTAGTAACAGGTTTCTAGTTGTTGGAAATGCAAATAATAGTTAACTCAGGAAAAAGTACTGATTTTAATTCTCACTCACCTGACTTTTATTGAGTCAGTCTTGAGAATTTGGATGAACTTGATAAGATAAGTAGTGTCGACTAAAAATGTAAAAGAATGCCATATACTTGATTCAAGCTGGTTGTTTAAAATATTGTGGTAGATTGCTGATAATGATAGCTGACATTTATATAACAGCTTCCAAAATTCTTTATATAATTTTTCAAATTTTAAATTTATCTATTTAAAACTTAAATACAAAATAGAAAAAAAGTAGAAAAAACAGAAAAATAAGAAAAGAATTGCCATGTGTCCAGCAAAACATGAGGATACAAAATATAAAACAATAAATTTCTCTTTCAAGAAAGCCTATAAAATAAATATTATTGTGTTAAAAGCTATCTATCTTTGCTTTCTTGTAGACTTTCTTTTGTCCTTTTGTGTCCTTTGTACTTTATTCTTTTTTTCCCCTTTCCTCTTTCTACTTCCCCCAAGAAGTCTACAGTTAAGTAGTTTGTGAACTACAATTTAAGAAACTTCAGTCTAGTTTAGAGCAACCAAGAGGGTAAGGAGGATTTCAAATACTTGACATCTAAGAAATGTTTGAAAAAATTGGGATGTCAAGCCTGAAAAAAGGGGTAGCATAGTATCTGTCCTCAAGTTTTTTGGGGACTCTTATGTAAAAGAGATTTATTTCTCCCAAAGAAGAAAAACCAGAACAATCAGTGGAAGTTGCAAAGAGGCAATTTTATTCTTTATTGTAATTTGTTCTAGAATATTTGCTAACCAGTCCATGACATTTTGCTCTTCCCCATAGATTGTCAAAAGATAGCAATCAGCCAGCCCAAATTTAATGATTTCCTTTTTAAAAAATTGTGATGTTCTTTTCTTTTTTATAATATGATGGTTCTCTGGGAGCAGGTTTCTTGGGGAGGTTTTCTAGAGGCAGCCTTAGTTTTAGTTCCAGGTAATAATCACTCCAAACTCAGACAGGAGTTAAAATCCATTCCTTTATTGTGTCCTTCAAAGTCTTGAGCTTCAGCCCCTAACTCCCTCCGAATGTCTCCAGCCAGCACAAAGGTGGAATATGGAATGAATCTGTCTCTGCCTCCAAAAGTAGGCTTCTATGTGGGCTTCTGTGTTCTGTGTTTCTGTGTTTCTGTGTCTGGCCCTGAGAGCTTCTTGCTTATATGCTGTACACTGAGTACACAACCAATCATTATATCAGTGGGAAACCATTATTTGTTGTAGGATTAAATCAATTCTAAACTAGATTTAAACATTGTCTTCTCAATTCCACTTAGTACCTTGTTTCAAGTTCTGGCCCATAACATCTTCTTGTAGGATCAGATCAATCATACTGAACCATGCTAAATTAGATAATTATTGTCTCTATCAATTCTAATGACTTAACACTTCATAAGGATTCTAACAAAAATTAGTATTTACAACAATATTTATTGGTATAAAATATCTTTTATGAGACCGATAATGATATGTTATCCCGTGAACACATACAGAGCCAAAAGGAAAATTGTGATTGTTGTTCAGTTGTTTTTTCAGCCTTGGTGGACTCTTTGTGTTCCCATTTGGAGTTTTCTTGGCAAAGATACTAGAGTGATTTGTTAATTTCTTCTAAAGCTCATTCAACAGATGAAGAACTGAGCTAAACATGGTTAAGTGACTTGCCCAACATCACACGGTGTCTGGAGCCAGATTTGAACTCAGGAAGATGAGTCTTCCTGATTCCAGATCCAGGGTTCTACCTATTGTATCACTTAAGGAAGATGGACTTACGCTTAAAAACCACATGTAATAAAGAGGTAATTCATGGTTGTTGAAAGCCTTTCCATCTACTTGGTAAGCTGCTTATTAAGTTCTGCATAGTATAGATTTTTGCTGGGCTTCTTGGAGAGTCTTGGAATTGCTATTAATGTGTCACTGAGCTTCAGAGAAAGATACTTCCATCAGTCACTGTTGTTCTAGTTATACTGTGGCTATTGCTGAGGGAAAATTTGAAGTTTTCCAAATTTTTAAAAGCTCTGATGTACAATTGATTCCTTCTCAGGGGCTTGACTGAAGCTACTTTCTTTAAGCCGCCTGCTATTGGAAAGTCTAATTTCAAATGAACATGTTTTTATAAAGCTACACGTCATGACACCAGCTTATTTCAACCAATCCTATAGGTTTCAGGTGTAGCATCATTTTATTTCATGCACTGGTTGAGTGCATTTTACTCTTTCTAAAGTGATAAAAGACTTTTCACAACTAGTGTAATGCCTTTGATTATATTCTATATAAATTGTTATTCTAATGTGATAAAGTTATTAGAGTGTATAGTATTTTGTTGGTTGCTTAAATGAAATGATTGATTTAATTCATTCTCTACTCTTATATCTTTATCTCTGCTTGCTTTCAAGCTGTCCCTTCCAGGTTATGCTTATCACTGAAAATCTTCTCATCAAGCTCTTTAATTCAGTTGTGGTTACTCAACATCTTCCAATTCCTTCACTCACATCTCAGCTCTAATCGGTGAGCTGTAGAATGGAGCACTAAACATCACTCATAGTTTTCCTTTAGAGAGGGAGGAACTTCAATTTTACAGCTCATATCACTTGCCATCTGAAGCTCTGCTAGGTCCAAACTCCATAGAATAAGATGCACTTTGGTTTGTCTTCACCTCCTTTGCCCTTCCACTTTCCTTTTGTGAGTTGTTTTCTCCTATTACATTGTAAGCGCCTCAAGCATAGAGGCTCTCTTTCTTCTTTATTTATATCCACATCACTTAAAACAGTTCCTAGCACATAGTAGGCATTTAATAAATGTTTATTGAGTTGAATCGTTTTTTGGAATGAGAAACATATAAAACTAAAAAGGACTGCATTCTGAGTGATTCTAGTCCCTGAAGGTCTTAATGAAAAGTGAATGAAAACTTGTCAGATATGATTTTGAAGGAATTCTTATTCAAGTACAAGGTGGACCTATAGAGTAGCTTCTAGCTCTTCTAAATGTGTAATAAAATCATTTTATGAAGAAGCAGAATTAGAACAATAAAGTTCTTGAGAAATCACCAACTTTTCCAGTTAGTATTAGGATCACAAAATTTTAGTTTTAATTTCTGTCTACAACTCTGTTTTGCAAGAAATCAAATCTGGTGTCAACCACTTACCAGCTGTGTGATCCTGGGACTCATCTTTGGTCTTTTCACCAGAAATACTTAAAAGAAATCTATGTTATGTATAGTTCCCATCCTCTTATTCTCTTCCCTTGTAGTATTATACTCAGTTTTGCTGGTTATTATTCTTGATTGTAAGCCCATATATTTTTTGTTTATGATTATTGTTTAGTTCTTTGCAGACTATTCTCTTTCTCTCCCTGTTTTTGTTATTCATTCAGAAAGAAGAAAGTATTAAATGAGGAGTTCACACAGTTTTCTAGATTTGATGTAGCATGCTTCTGCTCTCGGAAAATGTATTCTTTTTCTCCTTTTTTCCCTTTTAAAAAAATATCAAAATATAACAAAACCACTCTAAAACATTCTTTCTTATTTGACTCCCTTTGTTCTTGATGACATTAAGGTTCCAGGAGGCACTTATATGATGTTACAATTGTATCATCCTTCTATTAGAATGTAAATACTTCATCCTTGTTTAGTTTCTTGTTATTGTTTATGCATATTTATCATTTTATGTTTTCTTTATTACCTGCATTTATATTTCAAAATTTCTACTCATCTTTTGTCTTTTCAACAGAAATACTTAAAAGAAATCTATGTCATGTATGATTCTCATCCTCTTATTCTCTTCCCTTGTAGGATTACACCCATTTTTGCTGGTTGTTATTTTTGATTGTAAGCCTTCTGGGATAGACAATTGTTAGATATCCATTATTTTAGAGTAGTAGCTGTTAAATTTTGTGTGATTCTAACTGTGGTTCTTTGATGCTGTAATTCTTACTAGATGTTTAACAGTATTTGTTCTTTGACTTGTAAGCTCTGGTTTTATGCTATAATGTTCCTAGGAATTTTCACTTTTAATAAAGGTAATTAGTGGGTTCTTTTTGTTCTTATTTTGCTCTCTGATTCGAAGTTTTCTTCTGTGATTTCTAAACATGTAATATCTATTCTCTCTCTTTTTTTTAGTCATAGATTTTAAGTAGTCCAATTATTTTTAAAACATTTATCCTGATTTGTCTTTTTTTTTTTTTTTTGTATTTTCTTCTGGATTTTTATTTAGCCGTTTTACTTTGTTTTAATATTTCTTGTTGTATTATGGAATTATTCATTTCTATTTTGTCCATTTCAGTTTTCAGGGGATCTGTTTTTGGGTAAGATTTTATACTTCTTATGCTAAACTGTAATTCTCTTTACAAGCCTTTTCTCCATTTCTCTTATTTGTTTTCCTGTTCTTTCCCTTTTTACTGTCATTTTATTTATAAAACCACTTGATAAGAATTCTACACAGATGTGTGTATGCATGTTTACATATACATATATAGTTCAAAAAAATTTGCTTCATTTCTTCTAGGAATTCCAGTTGATCATATGCCTACATTGTATTTTTGAAACCTTGCTTATTTTGAAGTTATTTTCTTCTCCTGGATTTTAATTGTAGGTATCCTTATTACTGTAAGAAATTATTTGGGGGTAGGGTGGGGGGGATTAATTTTTTTTCTTTTTTGTTCATTCTTTTAGCTTTATTTCTGAAATTCAGAGTTTCCAACAGGGCCATGTTGGGTGTACTTCTAATGGGAATGTCTGGGCCTTGTTTGGTCCTGCTTTGTATTTTGTTGGCTTGTACTGCTACATTCTTTGGCCATTGTATTTTCTGGATACTATGTTATTCAGGGATATTCAAAACTATTGATCTAATATTTTTAGTGCATAAAAGTGTCCCGATCCAAGGCAAAATCTGTATTTTGCCTTTCTGGCTTAGCTGTGAAAGCTCCTGACAAGGATTTGGGTCTAAACAATACAATTGTGTTTTGCACCTGGTTGAGCTCCTATAACTGATATTGGTTTTAGTTACTTTCAGCTAGTGGAAGGATTTGTGGTTACAGAGTGACTAAACTGCAGTTTCCAGCTTGGTCTGGGCACCCTGCCCTAGTTATTCCATGGCAGACTTCAGAACTGTGGCTTGGCTAGGAATTTCTACTCTGTTTCTGAGATTACAGTTACAGAGTTACTGTTCATTTCTGTCCCTAATTTTTGACTAGTACCCCAGGCCTTTGATGGCTCCTAGAGGTAGCCAGGTGGTGCTGGTGATAAAGGGCTGGACCTATAATCAAGAAGAACTTGGTTAACATCTGGCCTCAGATATTTACCAAGATTGTGACCCTGGGCAAGTCATTTAATCTCTGATTGCTTCAGTTTTCTAAACTGTAAAATGTGAATAATTTTTTAAAATAGTATTTTATTTTTCCAAATACATGCAAAGATAGTTTTCTATATTCACCTTAGCAAAATCTTACATTCAAAATTTTTCTTTTTCCTTTTCCCCTCCAAGACACCAAGCAATCTAATATAGATTAAACATGCAATTTTTCTAACCATATTTCCATATTTGTCATGCTGTACAAGAAAAATCAGATCAAAAGGAAAAAAAACACAAGAAAGAAAGAAAAACAAGA
This sequence comes from Antechinus flavipes, assembly GCF_016432865.1. Lineage (NCBI taxonomy): Eukaryota > Metazoa > Chordata > Mammalia > Dasyuromorphia > Dasyuridae > Antechinus > Antechinus flavipes. Next base: position 199,001,886 of record NC_067399.1, read on the forward strand.
AAACAAACAACAACCACCACCACAAAGGTGGAAATACTATGCTTTGATCTACATTCAGTTTCCATACGTTTCTCTTTGATGCCAGATGGGTCTTTTCATTACAAATCTATTGGAATTTCCTTGAAACATCACTTTGTTGAAAAGATCCAAATCCATCATAGTTAATCATCACATTATCTTGTTAAAAAATATACAGTGTTCTCTTGGTTCTGCTCATTTCACTTAGCATCATAAAAGTCTTTCTAGATTTTAAAAAATCAGCCTACTTGTCATTTCATATATAACAATAATATTCCATTACATTCACATACCATAACTTATTCAGCCATTCCTCAACTAATGGGCATCCACTCAATTTTCAGTTCCTTTTCACTACAAAAAGGGCTGCTACAAACATAAAATGTGAATGATAACAGCATCTGCCTTGCAAGTCAAAATCAAATGAGATAATAATGGTAATGTGGTTAGCATAATGCCTGATACACTGTAGATCTTATGTAGTTGTTTATTCTCTACCCTGTCCCATTCCATTTTTGATAAATTATAAATTCTTTTCTAAGTTCACATTGTAGACACCTTGTAGCTCTGGAGTATGAATGAAAAAGCTTGCTCTGCATTTATGTTCTCTTCATAGTTTTAGTACACTTCGTAGAGGATCAAAGACTTTTTCTCTTCCTAGACTATCATCTCAGGTCCCAGCTCAGTCCCTTCACTAGATGACTCTTTACAAAGCTCTATTGATTAGATCTTGTTCCCAAGGTCTGCAGACTTCTCTCTGTCTCCCTAAGGAGATTTGAGCGAGTAAAACAACCCACTGATTTTGTGTTGGGTTTCCCAGTCAGGATTTGGTCAATTATGTTTTCTCAGTTTTGGGGGAGTATTTGTATAGCCAGGGTAAACTTCTTGCTACTCTTCCATGCAAACAGATCTCCTTAAGGGATAGCCATCTTACCCGAAGTTCCACTAATTTCTTTAAGTCTAAAACATATATAAACATGTTATTTTTATTAGTACATTAGAACAAGGAAAGGAGACATTTAGCTAATGTCTTAGGAATGCTGCCTGTTTTAACTTGGATAGTTATTTTGGGACTTCTTAGAATATGGCAGAGACATTTGTTAAAACTCAAAATTATGATAATATAATGTATTATAATGTTCAATAATGATAAATTCACATATATACAAATATCCTCCATAATCCTTGTAATCCAATTGATGAGTTTAGTTTTACAGTAAAAACACAATAATAATGTGGTGACAAATAATTGTTTCACTATTTTATTATTAGAAATTTCAGAGAGTTCCTAACTAATAAAATAAATGATTCCAGTCAGTAAAGAAATTGACTTATTCTTTACTTTTCATCTATAATTAAAAATCACTATTATTTTTCGTCCTTGAATGCCAAGCACATGAGATTCTCTCACACAATAAGAATAAAACAAAACAAAATATCTGTTACATTTTGACTACAATGTATATTACTGTGAGGAAGGTCGATGAAGGGAATTTCCAATTATTGATGAGTTTACAATTCAAATTGAAAGGTATGTGCCTTTTTTTTTTTTTTTTTAGAGTAGGAATTCTTAATCTGAGTATCAGTGAACTTATTTTTTAATAGTCTGAAAAACATATTTCAACATAATTGCTTTTCTTTATAATCCTATATATTTTATTTTATGTATTCTAAACATTATTTTGAGAAGGTGCCTATATGTTTTATTAGCCTGCCAAAAGGATCCATGACCAGAGTAAAGGTTAGGAATCCTTGGTTTAAAGATATCTGAAGGCACTTTCCCCTAACATGTTGGTATCCCACTGGTGAAAGGTCATTGGGGATTTCTGAAGACTGCCTAACTGAGAATCAGGAGGAAGAATACATGTCAGGGGAATCACACCATTCTTTGCTCTATAAAAGTAGGCTGATGGACCAACTTATTATATACTAGCTTTCTTTAAAATTCCCTTTGGAACTTTTTTCTTATGCCTTCTAGAAAAGAAGACCACAGAGAGAGAGTTAGATTTCTCTAACAATAGAATGTCTTAATAAATCTTAATCCACCAATCATCAAAGCTCCCCTGATCAAATCCCTTATCCTCTTTACTACCTTTTAAGAAACTTTGGAGGGCACATGGAAGCATAACATGAAAGAGGAATCAAATAGCCTGAAACAGACTGATAACAATTAAAACAAAGCCGATCAGGAAATAAAACCAAATCATGGTTTTCTCTTGAACCCACAATTGAAAGGCACTATTTTTGTAATTAGAACTTTGCAACAAGAATTGGAAGGCAGTCATTATTTGTAATAAAATAATAACACCTCTTATTCTATAATACTTTGGGGTTTATTCATCTCACAAAACACCATAAAGCTGTGAAAAAGATTAATCCTTAGAAAATTTTGTGTTGTATAATCCATGTCAAATTGCTTGCCTTTTCAATGAAAAGAGGGAGAGAATTTGGAATTCAAAATTTGAAAAATAGAATGTTAAAATAGTTTTTATATGTAATTTTAAAAAATGAAATATTTTTAAAAATAAAAAATAAATTATGAAAGCTGCTAGCTCCCAAAAAGTTTTATGTGGGAAACAACAAAGCCAGACCCCCTGAAGAACATTTATACAGAGAACTGGAAGGAAACTCATAAAGAGATTAAAAATGGAACAGGTCTGCCAGCATTTTTATAGCAATCTATTCTCATCAATATGGCAGTTGGATTCTAACAACTCAATATACAAAATGCCATATGAGGACATGGAAATGGCATTTAAGAAGATGAAGTTGGAAAGGATAACTAGTCTAGACCAATTGCACATAGAAGAAAACCAAGCTGTATTTGACACAATTTTAAAGCAATGAGTGATAAATTTTTACAAAATCATGGACAAGATTATTACCAATAAAAAGACAGTCTGGATAATATCAACAACTTCCAAAACAAAAGCTTATGTTCTTTTCTCTATAAAACCTTTATGAGAATGACAATATGAGCAGGGAAAATGGAAATTATCTGAAAAGACTGATTTGGATATCCAAAGAGTATATTAATCAACTTAGATTTTTCGGAGATGTATACATGAGAGTTGTAAGCAAGAGACAGAATGTTTAATTACAAAAGCATGTCATGGTATGGGTCAGAAATGTCCTAAATGAGCTGAGGCTGGTGAGTTAAAGACAACAAAAAAATTTAAATTGAGTTATATAGAGGGAAATAAGGAGATCAAAGAAAATTTTTTTAAAATTGCCTAGGATGGATAAGATGATTATAATCATCAGAGAAGAGAAGGCAGAGTTGCTTATTATTATTTCATTTTTTTTTTTTACTCTTCCAAGAGTACTGACTTTTTAATGGGAAAAAAAGGAAAAAAAATACCTCATAGGGGGTTAATATCCCAAGAAGATAAGTAAAGGGATAATAAGATTAACCAGCTAACTGATTAATTTGAGCCACTTGATCAAGCTGAGTTATCTCTCAAGTAGTGAAAGCACTAGTGGGATGTGATTCTTTAGTCACTATGTCTTATTTGTCAGTGAAAGTATAAAATGGGAGAAGCACTGCAATATTGGAGAAAGGAAAATATTTTCACAAGAAGAAGAAAATGGAATTTCATGGAGGCTTGATTTGTATCTTTAGAATAATTCTTAAGTCTATTCAAACTGCTGAACATCCAAAAAGAAAACAGGTAACAAAACAAAACAAAAACACATGCATAATTTCAGTGAGATAAAGCCGTGGCAGACTTTATTTCCTTTGGTGAAAGGATTGTGAAACTGATAGATAAAGAGAATTATGTCAATAGTTTATCTAAAGTATTGGGCTCAATCTAGTAAGAGGATTTCAATAAAGATAAATATAAAATTCTACACACATGTACAAAAAATCAACTTCACAAGTAAAAGATGATAGAGATATAAAAATATTGTACTTTGTTAATATTTGGAGTTTTTATAATATTAAAAGGCCAAAGCTATGTGATATACTAGGCTAATGGGATTATGGGCTATATTGAGAGATAAAGCTTTCAGGAATAAAGAATTCTTATTCACAGATTACCACTGTCAGGCCATATTTGGAGTATAAAATTCAGCTATGAGGGCAATTGTTTAGGAAAGACATTGATAAGCTGAAACATTTCAAGAAATGGACAACTAGGATGATGAAGAGCCTTAGAACTATGTCATGAGGATGGTGTGAAGAAAAGGGGGATATTTAACAGAGAGGAAAGATGGATCAAGATAGTATTTTACACACACACAAACACACACACTATACATTTCTTCAAGTACTTGAAGAGCTGAAATGTAAAAGAAAAATGAGAATTGCTCTGTTTGACTTTGGATAGCATGAATCAGGAGCAATGGGTAAAATTTGAAGGGGAATATTTTGGCTTGTCATCAGCAAATCCTCTAAGAAATAGAGTCATCCTGTGGAATGGACTACCCAAGAAGGAAGTGGCCTCCATCTTGCTCAAAGTCTTAAAACAGAGAGTAGATGATGGCTTTTGGCATATAATATACCAAGGATTCTTTCTTGGCTCTGAATTGAACTAGATGACTCCTAAACTCCTTACCAACAGTAAAATTCTTATATTATTCTGTGATCTATATATAAAACATAGCAGTAGTTGAAGAAAATATGAGAAAATAAGTCTCTCTTCTCAAACATTTCTCTATAACACATTATCTTCATAGTTACACAATTGCTTAATATGTGGAGAGAATATGAAATTTTTTCTTTTTATGATTTTATACCCATATATTATAACAATATGTATATATATGTACATTATGAATGTATAGTTACATAAACTGATTTGATTGTGTAAAGTAAAATCTAGTCTTAAAGTACTTTTCAAAAAAAAACTCTTTGTATATGTTACTATCATTCATCCCTTGACTGATGGGATTTAAGAAGGAATCACCCCTATCTGGAAGGATAAAGAAATGTTAAGTCAGTGAAGATATGGATGTAAACATCTGTCCCAATGCTTACTGATATGGGATTCTTTCCTTATTAGTAGAGATGAATGCTCTGCCCTACATGAGAGGTAGGGCATAGTTACCAAGAGAAAAAAGTTTAAATTCCCTTCAGGACTTTTCAAGCTTTATATTCTCTTTAGGACTCCTCAAGTTTAATGTCTCCTAGCTACTCCCTGCCCCTTCAAGTTCTTTTGACTTCTAGCTTAGAGAGGCAAGATGGAAAAGTTAAACCCCACTTCAGATTGCTGACATATAAACAAAGCATTTTATATTCAAGATAAATAGGAAATAATTAAGAGAAAGAAGGTACTGGAATTAAAAGAGGGTGAGAAAATTTTCCTGTAGAAGTTAAGTTTTTAGTTGGGACTTAAAGGAAGCCAGGGAGGTCAGTAGTCAGCAAAAAACAAAGGCATAAGCAAAAGCATCCTAGGCATAGAGGAAAGCAAGGAAAAATGCCCAAAGCCAAGAGAGGGAGTGCCTTTATTCATGGAATAGCCAATAAATCAGTGTACTAGATCAAAGATTATGTAATGGGGAGGGGGGGAAGATAAGATACAAGAAAATTGTAAGGGTAGAAAAGACTTTGGATGCCAAGAAGTACACGAATTTGTTAATAAAGGTAATAGGAAGTCACTGGAGTTTTTTGAGTACAGAGGTGACATGGTCAGACTTGCCTTTTAGGAAAATAACTTTGCTGGTTGAATTGAGAATGGTTGGCATAGGGATAAACTTAAGGTAGGCAAACACATCAGCATATTATTGGAATAATCAAGGCAGTGGGTGATGAGTGGTAGTAGTGTCAGTGGAGAGAAAGGGGAATATTTGAGAGATGTTGCAACAGTGAAATTGACAGGGCGTGGCAATTTGGATACAGGTGAGAGGTAGAGAGGAATCCAGGATGACTCCTAGTTTTAAAACATGAGGGACTGGGAGGATGATATTGCCCTCTATGAAAATAGGGACGGGATGGGAGGTGGAAGGGCTAGGCAGTTAATTGGTGCAGTGGACAGAGCACCAGCCCTGAAGTTAGGAGGACTGAGTTCAAATTTGACCTCAGACGTTTAACACTTCCTGTCTGTGTGACCCTGGGCAAGCCATTTAACCCCAATTACCTCAGAAAAAAAAATAGAGAAGGGAGATCTTGAGGAGAAAGATAATGAGCTCTGTTTTTTGATATACTAAGTTTAAAATGTCCTGCACATCCAGTTTGAGATATCTGTAAAGTTAGCAGAGAAATTAGATCAGAAAAGGTAGATCTGAGAATCATCAATATCAAGATGGTAATTAAATCCATTGAAGTTGATGAGATGACTATATGAAATAGTTGAAAAGGAGAAGATAAGAAGGTCCAGGAAAGAAATGCTGAGAGACATTTATGATTAGAGGGAGTGATCTGTAGGAAGATCAAGCAAAAAAAAAAAAAGCTGAAAGGGGGTGGTTAGATAGATAGGAAAACCAGGAAAAAGCAATGCCCAAAAACTTAGAAAGAAAATAGTATCAAGGAGAAGAAATTGATCAACAATGTCAAAGTTTGCAGAAAGGTCAAGGAGAATGAGGATTGGGAAAAGGTCATTGGATTTGGCAACTAAGAGATCATTGGTGACTTTGGAAAGAGCAATTTTGTTGGAATGATAAAATGAGAAACCAAATTATAAAGGATTAAGAAGAGAATGAGATGGGGCAGCTACATGGTTCACTGCATAGAGCACCAACCCTGGAGTCAGGAGGACATGAGTTCAAATGGGATCTCAAATGGGATCAAACGTCATCTCAAATGACACTTACTAGTTGTATGATATGACCTTGGACAAGTCACTTAACTCTTGTCACACCTTCTCCCCCCCCAAAAAAAATAGAGGAGGGAAAGTAGAGGCCCCCTCTTGTAGATAAAATTTTTGAAGTTTAGCTACAAAGGGCAAAAGAAGTATCGGGCAATGATTATCAGGAATTGAAAGATCAAATGAAACTTTTTTGTTTGTTTGTTTTCAGGATGGGGAGACATGGGAATGTTTGTCAGTAATAAAGAAAGAGCTGGTAGAGAGGCAGAGTTTTAAAATGCGTGAAAAAGTAAGAATTACATAGGTGACTATCTATTGGAAGAAAAGGTATGGAATGGGGTTTCTTTGCACTAAAACTTGTGGGATAGTCTGTATATATCATATAATATTATGTCTCATAGTTGTCTTTGTGTTTCATACTCTTAGTATATTCTAAGCTTCATGGGGGGAAGGTCTATATCCTACCTAAACTTTGAATCTCTTTCAGTGTCTAATAAAATGCTTAGCACACAGTCAGTGTTTAATAATTGTTTGCCAACTTACTAATTCATTTTACATACTATGATCCAACCACACATGTCTACTTACCAACCATACATGCATACTTAATACTTCCATAAATTTTTCAAGTTTTCCTATCTCTATGCCTATTCTTTATCACTGAGTTGTCCTTCCCTTCTCCCCAGCATTTCCACTAGATTAAATGCTTATTCATCCTTGAAGTCACAGCTAAAATTCCATTTCTTCTATGTGGCCTTCCCTTCTCCCTGTGGCTAGAGAATCTTCCCTCCCTCCCATGACCTGACATTTTATCTTTTCTACTTTTACAATCTATTTGGTATCCTTATTATGTATTCATGCCTTATTCCTCCACTTAGATTGTAATCTCCTTGAGGTCAGAGACAGTGTCTTATTCATGTTCATATTCATATAACATAGTGACTTGAATATAGATAACAACAATGAATCAAAACTAGGCATATGGAGCCATACAGATCCTGGATCTAAGACTAGGTTTTATAAACTAAATAATATTTAAGTGACTAAATGGAAAACCAAAGGAAAACTTATAAAATTGTTCTGAAGGGATTCCTTCAATAAATTCCAATATGGAAAATGAAATATGACTGAAGTCATCTTAACTCAAAAAGTATTTATTAGATATTTACTATGTTCAATGTACAATGTTAAGTGCTGAAAATACAAACACACACACACACACAAATAGTATAGCCTCTGTCATCAAAGAGTTTACATTCTACTTGAGGAACCTTAACTGAATATATATTTATTTCCTCTGTCTGATGTGTTCAAAATTCCTTCAATGTGAAATACTTTCTCCTTTTCTTTCTACATAATTCTTCTACTTCCTTCAAATTCCAGTTTGAATTCTATTCTCTCCAAAAAGTCTTCCCAGACCTTGCCAGATTTAGAGTTGTCTGTCCTTCCTCTGAAATACTAGACCAGTTAATGGATATATCATTAATAGGGCACTTCATCTTATAATTAATCTTGTGTATGTTACATGGAACGTGTTTTCCTAGTTTTACTATATATTCTTTAAGAGATTTTATATATCCTTTATACCTCTCACTTTCAGACCATAGCACAGAATAACATCTATTAAAAAAATGCTCACCAAAGGTATACTGATGCTTCCAAGCTCCCTGAGCATTTATATGATTAGGCTGGGATAGAACATAACTAAGACAGGATGACTAGGGATTTTCCCCAGGGTGCCAAAATTTAGAGAGGACTGATAGCATTGTCTTGGACATGCTTCCTTCCCTTGAT